>NC_048604.1:41052946-41280446 GCF_003668045.3 Cricetulus griseus | reverse complement strand
ACACACAGACACACACACACACAACACACACAGACACACACACACACACACACACACACACACACACACACACACAGACACACACACACACACAGACACACACACACAACACACACAGACACACACACACACACACACAGACACACACACACACACACACACACAGACACACACACACACAGACACACACACACACACACACACACACACACACACACACACAGACACACACACACACACACACACACACAGACACACACACACACACACACACACACACAGACACACACACAGACACACACACACAGACACACACACACACACACACACACACACAGACACACACACACACAGACACACACACACAGACACACACACAGACACACACACACACACAGACACACACACACACACACACACACAGACACACACACACACACACACACACACAGACACACACACACAGACACACACACAGACACACACACACACACAGACACACACACACACACGACACACAACACACACACAGACACACACACACACAGACACACACACACACACACACACACACACACACACACACAGAGACACACACACAGACACACACACAGACACACACACACACAGACACACACACACACAGACACACACACACACACAGACACACACACACACACACAGAGACACACACACACAGACACACACACAGACACACACACACACAGACACACACACACACAGACACACACACAGACACACACACACAGACACACACACACAGACACACACACACAGACACACACACACACACACACACACACACACACACACACACACACACACACACACACACAGACACACACACACACAGACACACACACACAGACACACACACAGACACACACACACACAGACACACACACAGACACACACACACACAGACACACACACACACACACACAGACACACACACACACAGACACACACACACACACACACACACAGCACACACACACACAGACACACACACACACAGACACACACACACAGACACACACACACAGACACACACACACACACACAGAGACACACACACACACACAGACACACACACACACAGACACACACACACACACACACACACACACACACACACACAGACACACACACAGACACACACACACACAGACACACACACACACACAGACACACACACACACACACACACAACACACACAGACACACAGACACACACACACACACAGACACACACACACACACACACACAGACACACACACACACACACACACACAGACACACACACACACAGACACACACACACACACAGACACACACACACAGACACACACACACACAGACACACACACACAGACACACACACACACACAGACACACACACACACGAGACACACACACACAGACACACACACAGACACAGACACACACACACAGACACACACACACACACACACAGACACACACACAGACACACACACACACACACACACACACACACGACACACACACACACACACACACAGACACACACACACAGACACACACACACACACCGCACGCAGAGAGAGAGAGACAGAGAGAGAGAGAGAGAGAGAGAGAGAGAGAGAGAGAGAGAGAGTAGACTCAAGTCTTCAATTCTTACTGATCATAAGGTTGGAGGTATTCAAGTAGTAAAACCTAAGGCTGAGTTATTGATGACACGACTAAATGGAGGAATAGAACTTAGAGCCAGTGTGTAAAAAGACAAAGACCAACTATCATCATAGAACCCTCATCCAGTAATTGATGGAACCAGACCCAGAGATCCACAGCCAAGAACCAGGCCGAGGTCTGGGAATCCAGTCAAAGAAGGGAGGAGGGAACACATGAGCAAGGGAGGTCAAGATTATGATGGAGAAATCTACAAAGACAGCTGAACAAGCTCATGGAAACTCATGAACTCTCGACCTACAACTGTGGGAACTCCAGGGGACTGAACTAGGCCCTCCGTATGTGGAGACAGTAGTGAATCTTGGACTATCTGAGGGGACCCTGGTAGTAGGACTACGACATAAACCTCGTACATGAACTGCCTTGTTGGAGTCCATTCCTTAGGGTGAGATGCCATGCTCAGTGGCAGTCAGACCATGATATTATCCTAGTACATGAGACAGCTTGCTGGAGCCTATTCCCTATAATGGGATGTTATGCTCAGTCTTAATGCATGGGAATGGGGCCGGGCCCTGCCCCAACCTATTGAACCAGACTTTGTTGTCTCCTCATGGGAGCCCTCACCTGTGAGGAGGAGTGGACTGGGAGTGGGCTGTGGGGAGGTGAGGGCGTGGGAGGAGGTGAAGGAATGGGAAGGAGAACTATGGTTGGAATGTAAAATGAAATTTTACAAAAAGACCAAGCCAAGGATTCTTATATTCTTTTTCTTTTATATATCTTTACCTTGGCTTTAGATAGTGTAAAAATATTGGCAAATCACAAGACTTCCTTAAAACACTTCAGGGATATTATAACAAAGATTGTAATTCATTACGCTTTACAGAAATAAACAATAAAAAATCACTAAAAAGGCTGGGTATGGTGGCACAAGCCTTTAATCCCAGCATTTGGGAGGCAGAGGCAGGCAGATTCCCTCTGGGGAGGAAAAGCAAAGGAGAGCTGGACTACCTATACTAGTAGTTTTTTAAAAAATGGTTACCAGAGACAAAGTAAATGATAAGCAACCAAGAACATACAAAAGAGGTTACTACAAAGGTTAAGTGTGGAACCACAGGGTAAAACTGTGGTTTCAAAGTTAGGATAGAAGAAGGAAATGGGGAGCTTTAGATAAAATCGAACACAAAAATCAGATTATGTATGATAAAAGTTAAAGCTCTCATGTCCAACATGACACCTAGAGCTAATAATAGTGTCTTCAGTATTTTGTGAAATGAACTATCTGTCCTTAATACAGTGAGAATATACAGGTAGTTGGGGAGATGATGGGTATATTAATTTGTCTCCTTAGAGTAACTATTTTACTATACATACTTAGAGATGGTCCTTTGAGAGTGATGGGGTTATTGTCCTCATAAAACTGTTGTAACCTGAAATCATTGTAATTCCCAAGTACATTTCATGCCCCTTATTTACCAAATATTGTAGCTTAGCAACAGGCTACTGTAGCATATCAGCTGTTTCCTGTCATATAATGATTAAGAGCTATGGTTCACTGCCACTTTCTGCCACTGAGAGTATTTTGCTAATATATATCACTATCCTAGGAGAGGATGAAAATTCCAAATATGAAATGCAATTTCTTTGCATGTATATTGCTCATATACTACCAAAAAGAACTATTGTAAATCAGGGGCCATCTGCATTCTATCATCTTATACTCTTGAAACACATGAACTAAATTTACTGCTCCTAAAAAAAAATACTGTTCCTATAGACATTATTTATCAAGAAGATAATTCTTCTTTACACATGTAATCATGCCATTGGAACTATAATCCTAAAGCCAGAAAAAAATAAAGAACTAAAACTATATGCCAGTCATTTCTGAATATAGATGTGAAAATTCTCAAGATACTAAGAAGCTGAATAAAGTGGCAAATTTAAAGCATTATATATCATGACTGCTATAGTTTGCATATATAATGTTTTCCTAAAACTCATATATTAAAGGCTTAGGCCATGTCTTGGGATTATTTGAGGTTGTGGAAAACTAGAAACAGTGTACCTAGTAGGAGGTACTGGAGTCATTGGACACATGCCCTTGACAGCTATGATAGGACCCAAACTTTCCTCTTCCTCTATTTTTTATGCCTTGGCAATGAGGACAACGGTTGGTTTTGCCTTCATATACCCTTGCTACTATGAGGTACTGCTGCATGAGAAATACAAACTGCAAGGCAAAATAGCCTGTCTGTTTGTAAATTAACTCTCAAAACCCTGACCAACTGGACTTATCCCAGGAATTCACAGTGGTTCAACAAGGGAATTTTCAAAAGTCAATATAATATACCCATTAACAAAATAAAAGGAAATTAACACACATGATAGTAATTACTGATGCAGAAAGCCTCAGCTGATAGTTTCCAACACCATTTTGAGATTAAAATGGAATACTCCACTATCTAGGAATGTACACCAATTAAAATAATCAACAGATACCAGAGTCCATGGAAAAATATTTGTAAACTATCTATCTGCTAAGGGTTAATATACAAAACATGAAAAGAGCTATAGGATTGTGGTCAGAGGAGCTGTATGTGTATTTCTCAGAAGAAGACACAGAAATGGCCAACTGGTATGTGAAAAGACACTCAAAATCACTCATTATCAAGTCAATAAACACTGAAAGCACAAATTTAGCATCATATGGCATATGTTAGTTACAAGCCAAAAGACAGGAGATAATATGTATGTACTGATGAGGTTGTGAAGAGAAGGCAACCTTTAACCTGGTCACTTGGAAAAATGTTATGAGGATCTGAAAAACTTGAAAATAGATTACTATATGATCTAGCAAACCTACATATGGGTGTATAACCAAGGAAAATAAAATAACTGTCTTCAGGAGATGTCTACAGTCCTATATTCATTGAAGTATGATTTAGTATAGCAAACAATAAAAATAACTTAAGAGTCTCTCAAAGGAGGCTAAAAGAATGGTTCAGCTGTTAAAAGCACCTGTTGCTCTTGCAGATGGCCTAGATTTGAATCCCAGCACCTAAATGGTGGTTTACAACTGCCCATAACTCCAGTTCCAGGGGATCTGAAACCCTCCACTGGCTTCTGCATGCACACTGGGCACATACATACATGCAAGTAAAACACTCATACTTGTAAAATAAAATGATCAATCTAAAAATATTTTTAAGAAAGGAGTCTCTCAAAAGATGAATGGATAGTGAAAATGTGGGGTGTGTGTGTGTGTGTGTGTGTGTGTGTGTGTGTGTGTGTGTGTGTGTGTGTGTTCATCATGGCCATTAGTTATAACAAAGAATAACAATACTATTCATCCTTTAAAAAAGGAAAAAATATTTTCTTTTCAAACAATATGGATGAGCCTGTTGTCCATTACAATATGTAAAATAAGCCAGGCATGGCAAAATAAATATTGCATGATTTCAGTTGTAAATGCAGTGAGAATTTTTGTAAGTTGAACAAATAGTAACAGAGAATGATGGTTATCAAGGCCGGGGGCATGGTATGCACCAGGTTTAAGCTCTTCATCAAAGGTCACCAAGTTTCAGACATGCAGGATGAATGCATTCCAGAGATTCATTGTATAACTTGGTGACTATATTTATATCATGTATTCTATACTTGAAAACAACTAAATGCCTAGATTGTAATCTTGAAAATAGCTAAATGCCTAGACTGTAATGTTCTTATCCGAAAGATTAATAAAAATTAGATGTCATGAATAGGTGAATATTGTTTAATCATTTATACATATATATTACTGTAAACTGGAAATGTGTACAATGTCTATTTTCCCACTGGACCTTAATAAAGCTGGGGTAAAATGGTAACAGAGACCAAAGATGAGATCAGAGTGACTCACTGTAAGAAAGACTCTGTCTATTATTGCTCACTTGAAAATGGAGGAAGGGGAAGCTAAATAATACAAAAGTTCAGGAAATGACAGGAAACTGATATTCCGTAGTCTACAGAAGAGAACAAAGTACTGCAATAGCTTAATTTAGTACAGTAAGGCACATATCATACTTCTGAGATACAGAACTGTAATAAGATGAACTCATTTTGCTTTAAAAAGCAATATGGGAGTTGAAAATAATTTCCTCACTGTGGTAATCTAAGGTAACCTTTAAGTAATATCACAACATCACACAGAGATGAAAGACTAAAATCTGAGATCAGAAATCAGCCAGGAGTGGGCAAGATGGCTCAGTAGGTAAAACCACATGCTGTGAAAGACTTAAGTACTGACTTCTATCCCCAGAGCCCACTGTGGAAAGAGAAGGGATTTGTGAAAGTTATCTTCTGACCTCTACAGGCATACCATGTTACACACATGCACCCCCACTCCACAGTCACACAATGACAAAGTCATAGACCTGCCTTCACTGATTCTAAAAAGTATTTTATTGGAATGCTTACCCAGACAGATTAGGAAAGAAAAATAAGGTAATGTGTTCCTAAGTAGGTCTTCCTAACTAATCCACAGACATTTGCATAATATGGCTCCATAATGGACCCTCTGAAATGAAATCTCCTGATTAAGCATTACATCACTGGTAAAAGTAAAGCTAAAATTGTGTCCCTGTACCCTTTGATATTAGATACTATATGCTGCTCTGATAAAGTTCCTGAGAAAAGCAATGGAAGAAACCATTTAACTTTGCTCTCAGTTTAAGGGTACAAGTCTATCATCTTGGCAGAGAAGTTATGGCAATAGTTGCTTGAGGCAGCTAGTCATGTTGTGAATGCAGTGAAGAAGAAAAGAGGTGAATTGTGATGCTCACCTCACAGTGTCCTTTTTATGCAATCTTGACTCCACACCCATGGAATGGTGCTACCCATAGTCAGGGTGGGGCTTCTGATATCAGTTGCCTGATACAGATAATGTCTCACAGGAATTCCCAGAGGTTTGTTTCCAAAGTGTCCAGTAATATTAAGCATCATATCTCCTTTCAGCAAATATATGATTGCTGCTATGGGCTTTGCCAGCACCTTCTACTGTGTTCTGAGACACAGAACTATTATCTTGAAATCTGCAAATTAGTTCTTAAAATATACCCAGTGGACATTTGTGAAATCAATTGAATAAAGGAGTGCTATCCGAACGAAATCTCTTAAATAATGCACTTTATTTGCCTTTGAAAAAAAGAGGCTCATGAGAAAGTTGCCATTTGACAACTATGATTTCTGAGGCCTTGAAACATTATACCAACTCTAGTAAAATGTTTTCCAGAATGTAGTGTCTGAATTATGTTGATGGAATTCAAAATTTGGAGCATTTTGAAAACAAGTAAACATGATACATGATTTTATGCTTCTGGGGCTTTAATTAAATTTAGCACAAGAGCAAAATTGGTTCTTATTAATTTCCTTGGAATTTATAAAGGGAAAGGAGATTCCACTCCTATCTGGAACATCTCTATGGTGATGCCATTTCATGCGCTCTAATGATTAGAATCTCTGGTACATTATATTGAACAACATAGACAGGAATTAAATGATAAGATGTAAAACACAGAGTAAACACATGGTACAATATTACAACTAGAGACAGAAAAGCTGAATTTGTAAGTGGACACCTGACTGACATGTTTGTGGACATGTAGCTTAGGAAAGGGTATGGCAGCCAAACAGTTCATTGACAACTCATGACTTTACTGACAGAAAAAGGACTCAAAAACAAGGAAAAGGTTGAAATACACTGGGAAAAGGCTATCTCCAATAAGATCCAGTGACAAAATGTAACTACACTCTTGGTTAAGTCATGTTTGTTAAAAGAACAAGGGCCTGGAGGAGCTTTGGAATAGAAAGAACTGGAGATCAACTATTTTCCTCACTCCTTGTTTGTGGAAGGAAAGTCTGATCTGAGAGTAATACTCTTGATCTCTCCCCTTAGCCTTCCGTTTCCTCTGGGGAATGACTGGTGAGCTTTGCAAATTTAGGGGAAAAATAAAGTATGACTTTCTCAGTCCCCTTATTGATGTGGTTATGAAGAGTGAAGACTGCTTCTAGCTTTCTCTAGCTTATGAGGTAATATAGACACTACTTGAGCTGGTATTGGTGAGGGCATCGATTTTCTAGCCGACTCACAGGCTGTATTAGTCAATCTGTTTAGTTCAAGAGGAAAGTATTTAAAAGGATTTTGGCTATAGGTTACCGGGGATAAAACCAATTGATCTCACTGTCACGTCTTATTTTTCAATTAGTTCTAATCAAAAAGTATAAATAAATATTTAACACATTATTAATCACACAAAGAAGAAAAAAATTAAAACTAAATACTCATATAAACAAATATAATTTTATGAGAACTGAAGGAAATAATTTTGTGGGTTATTCCATTTCTGAAGCTTTGGGAAATATTTCAAATTTTGATAATTAAAAATCACTTGAAACTGGTCATAGTGGAGAACGCTAGGACTCCATATGTTGAATCAGGAGGATGACAAGGATATGATCAGCCTGGGCTGCATAGCAAAACTTTGTCTCAAAAAATTAAAATAAAACAAGTAATAACATTGTAAACCCTAAAGGAGGTTTAATTGACATTCCCTCCTCCCAGGTGTCTCTAGTTTGTAGAAAGTGGACAAAAATAACCAGCACAAGCACAGACATATTCTATAAAATAACGGTTTTAAGTTCTTTTTTAAAATTAGAACTTAAAATGGTTATGTGCATAGAATTACATGAAACAGAAAATGTTGGTTATCTGGATCAAGAGTCCAGCTGCCAAAAACATGACAGATTATACTGTGTGGTATAGTAAATGTAAATGTAAGGGTAATTATTTTCCAACAAATGAGGATTTGGCATGGCAAGTTTGTGAAAAGCTACATTCTTCTACTGTATTATTATACAATTATGAACTGGGACTGTTCCCTGAATAATGAATAATGTTTTATACATCTTTAGTCAGCACAATTTCTGGCATCTAGTGGTAGTCCTGGTCATTGACTTCTAGGCACTAACACAGAAATTCAGTTCTAGTAAAAGTAGAGTTTGTTTGTGGGTTATATGTGTTTTTGCAAGGAAAAAGTAGTGGTACAATCCCCATCAAAATAGCAGCACAATTCTTCACAAACTTTGAAATAATAATATTTAACTTTATATGGAAAAACAAAAGATCCAGGATAGCCAAAACAATATTGCACAATAAAGAAATTTCCAGAGGCATCACCATACATGACTTCAAGCACTATTATAGAGCTAGAGTCCTGAAAACAGCTTGGTATGGCACAAAAATGGACAGGTAGACAAATGGAATCAAATTGAAAAACCTGATATTAACCCACACACCTATGAACACCTGATTTTTGACAAATAAGTTAAAATTATAAAATAGAAAAAAGAAAGCATCTTCAACAAATGGTGCCAACATAACTGGATGCTAGAATGTAGAAGACTGCAGATAGATCCATGTCTATCGCCATGCACAAAACTTAAGTCCAAATGGATCAAAGACCTCAACATAAGTCCAGCCACACTGAACTTCTTAGAAAAGAAAGTGGGAAGTACCCTTGAACGAATTGGTACAGGAGACTGCTTCTTGAACATTACACCAGTAGCACAAACACTGAGATTGACAATTAAAAAATGGGACCTCCTGAAACTGAGAAGCTTCTGTAAGGCAAAGGAAATGGTCAACAAGACAAAATGGCAGCCCACAGAATGGGAAAAGATATTCACCAACCCCACATCTGACAGAGGGCTGATATCCAAAATATACAATGAACTCAACAAGCTAGCCACGAAAAGACCAAACAATGAAATTAAAAAGTAGGGTATAAAACTAAATAGAGAATTCTCAATAGAGAAATCTGAAATGGCTGAAAGACACTTAAGAAAGTGCTCAACATCCTTAGCCATCAGAGAAATGCAAATCAAAACAACTCTGAGATACCATCTTATTCCTTTCAGAATGGCTAAAATCAAAAACACCCATGGCAGTGAATGCAGTAGAGGATGTGGAGAAAGGGGAACACTCCTCCATTGCTGGTGGGAATGCTAACTCGTACAGCCACTTTGGAAATCAGTATGGTGGTTCCTCAGGAAAATGGGAATCAGCCTACCACAAGATCCAGCAATTCCACTCTTAAGCATATACCCAAAGTATATACATTCATACAACAAGGACATCTGTTCAACAATGTTCATAGCAGTGTTGTTTGTAACAGCCAGAACCTGGAAGCAACCTAGATGCCCCTCAATTGAAGAATGGATTAAGAAAATGTGGTAACAACAGAGTAAAACTCAGAGGAAAAAAAATCAATGGAACCTTGAAATTCGAAGGCAAATGGATGGAACTAGAAGAAACCATCCTGAGTCGGGTAATCCACTCACAAAAAGACGAACATGGCATGTACTCACTCATATATGGATTTTAGACATTGAGCAAAGGATTACCAGCCTAGAATCCACACCACCAGAAAAGCTAGGAAACAAGGAGGACCCTAAGAGAGACATACATGGTCACCTGGAGAAGGGGAAAGGGACAAGATCTCCTGAGCAAATTGGGAGCATGGGGGGAGGGGAGAGGGATTTAGGAGAAAGAAGGGGAGAAGACAAGGGGAAAGGAGGACATGAAGTAGCAGGAAGATTGAGTCAAGGGAAGGACAGAGGTGAGCAAGAAAAGAGATACCGTAATAGAGGGAGCCATTAAAGGTTTAAAGAGAAATCTGGCACTAGGGAAAGGTCCACAGATCTACAAGGATGACCCCAACTAACAATTTAAGCAATAGTGGAGAGGCTACCTTAAACGCCCTTCCCTGATAATGAGATTAATGACTACCTTATATGCCATCCTAGAGCCTTCATCCAAAGGTGATGGAAGCAGAAGCAGACACCCACAGCTAAACACTGAGCTGAACTCTGGAATACAGTTGCAGAGAGGGAGGAGTGATGAGCAAATGGTCAAGACCAGGATGGAGAAACCCAAAGAAACAGCTGACCTGAACAAGGGGGAGTCCATGAGCTGGGAGGCCAGCATGGGACTGACCCAGATCCTCTGATCGTGGGTGTCAGTTAAGAGTTCTGGGCAATCTATGGGGCCTCTGTCAGTGGATCAGTATTTATCCCTAGTATATAAATGGTCTTTTGGAGCCCACTCCACATAGAGGGATACTCTCTCAGCCTAAACACACAGGGGAGGGCCTAGGCCCTGATCCAATTGATATGACAGACTTTGAAGATTTTCCCATGGAAGGCTTCACCCTCCCTGGGGAGTAGAAAGGGGATGGGATGGGGGCTGGTGGGGGCAGAGGAGGAGGGGATGGAGAGGGAACTGGGATTGACATGTAAAACAAGCTTGTTTCTAATTTAAAAAAGGAAAAAAGAATATTGTTCTCACAAATTATAATAAAATATTCAAATATTCAAAAAATATGTGGCAATGGGAAGGTCAGCTCTGGTTTTAGGAAACATGAAATAAGCACCTAGACAGCTGCATAAGGACTGAACTGGTGGGCAAATTGACAAATTTTTATATCTTATACCAGGTGTATGACTTCAAAATATCTTTTCTCTGTCACTTGGTATTTTTCATTCTTTCAACAGTGCCTTTTGAGGGAGACAGATTTAATTTTGATAATGTGAAGTTTATCTATTTCTTCTATTATGACTTGTGCTTTTCTTATCACCTTTAAGAAAACTTAATCACAAAGATAGTCTCCAATGCTTTCCTCTAGAAATTGTGTAATTTTAGGGTCAATATTTAATTTCTTTTGCTTTTTAATAAAATTTTGTGTGTTACATGAAATATATCAATAAGAAAAACACAATGCTAGGTATTCCTTACTTAAGCCAGAACTTGAGGGCTTTCCTTTCAAACTCTCTCTATATAATTGCTTACTATATATATTTTTTTACTTTTTAAGCATCTCATGAAGTCTCCACATTTTAAATTTTTATTGTTGTGACTCTAAGTTGTTGTATTATTATCAGACATCACCTGAAAATTATTTCTATATCATTCATTGCATGAAAGCTGCTATTTTATATGGCTGTTATAGCTACTACTTACATAATCTATTCATGTACTTAATGTTATTGATTTTTCTTTTTTTTTCGAGACAGGGGTTCCCTGTGGCTTTGGAGGCAGTCTTGGAACTAGCTCTTGCAGACCAGGCTGGCCTTGAACTCACAGAGATCCACCTGCCTCTGCCTCCCGAGTGCTGGGATTAAAGGCGTGAGCCACCACCGCCCGGCTATGAAATAGTACTTCAAGAATTTTCAAAAGCTAATTGTTCTTAACTAGTGTTTGGGAGTCTCTCCCTGGAAACCCACTGGCCACATTGATCCGGGAATCAGGTAGGTGACTTTTACTCTCTTTCCCATTTTTCAGTTCCAATTCCAGGCCTTATCCCCAGCTTGGTAGCAGACTACCTGCTGTAACATCTCCTTCCTCTATGCCCCATTCCAAAGTGATTAAACAGGTCTTCTCTCACAGCCTGTCTTCCTTGAATCTCTTTGTCTCACTGGTAAATACCCAAGATATTCTCTCACTGGAAACCAGATAGCCTCATGACCTAGGGAATCAGATCCTCATGGAGGGACCCAGTTTTCCTACCTATTGAGGACCCTTTCATTCCCCTGCCCTTCTATAGCTCATCCTCATTCCTGCATGTCACCTCTCAATACCTAGAAACAAGTTCTACAGAGGATCCCCAGTGATTATTCCTGACAGGGATTCAGAAACACTCTCTACCAAGCAACCCACAGTCACATGCTCCTAAGATCCATACAGGGCAATAGAAACCAAGGAGTTGGCAGCTGGGATGTTGGTACATGCTTTTAATTCCAGCACTCAGGAGGCAGAGGTAATTGGATCTCTGTGAATTCAAGGCCAGCCTGGTATATAAAGAGAGTTCCAGGACAGAGAAACCCTGTCTTCAAAAACAGAGAGGGGGAAGAGGAGAGGAAAGGAGAGAGAAGAGAAGAGAAGAGAAGAGAAGAGAAGAGAAGAGAAGAGAAGAGAAGAGAAGAGAAGAGAAGAGAAGAGAAGAGAAGAGAAGAGAAATCAAGGAATGGAAAAATCAAACCAACAAGGACAAGACCAGAAATCAACACCTGCAATTACAATCATTCCAAATGCAGATGTCCAGACACCAATGTAAAATCACAACCAATAACAACCACAACCATAAGTCTCCACTAGAACCCAGGAACCTTCAAACTTCAAGCTGAAGGTCAGAAAAGCAAAGTAGTGGGCCACTAACTCTTACCATTACTTCAGGCTGAATGGGCTGATCCTGCTGCCTTTTCACAACATGGCTAGAGAATCCTGAGACTAAAATGTCTTCCTATTTTCCTATCCTCAATGTGGCTGGAGAATGAATGCCTGATACTGAGACCTTGCTCCTGACTTACATACCTCCCTAATTCACAGGTAAATGGATAGAACTAGAATAAAATCTTGAGTGAGGTAACAAACTCAATAAGACAAATATGGTATGCATTCACTAATATGTGGATGTTATGTGTTAAGTCTTCTGTAAGCATTCTACAATCCATATATCCACAGAGGTTAAGTATGGAGTAAGTGACTGGGGAAAGGATTGGGTCACCCTAGAAAGTGGAAATAGGATGGTTATGGATGGACTGGGGAAGGACTGGAATAGGAGGATAAAATGAGAAGGGTTATGGAAACAGGAACAAGAGAGGGGATACAGAAAGGGACAGCTAAAACTAAGGGCCATTTGAGGGTGCGTGTGGCAGCCTAATACAGAAGCTTCCTAAAATATAGAAATACATGATGGTGATCTAAATGGAAACACCAAATAATTGGAGAGACAGAAGCCCAGTTGTACACCTCTTGCCCCAACTGTACATCTCTTGTAACCCAATGAAGACTCCAGTACTGGGAATAGTTTATACCTAATAGAGTTTTCAGTTAAAGAATGATCGTGGGAACCCCTTTGTCTATTGTCAAGGCTATTGTTTACTCTCCACAAATTGATGGTAAGTCACAATTACTGAAGACAACACATACACAACTCACTGAACATAGAGAAGTCAAGTTGGTGCTTTCCAAGAGCCTTTACCTCCACTGACTAGTGTTCAGGATGCTGGAAGGTACTCTGCATAATACCAAAGGAAAAAGGTTTATGTCAACCTAGCATCAAACCTCCAAATTACAATAGTGACCAGCATGCAAAATGTGCTATTGCACTTAGGGACACAATGCTTGTGGGACTAACCAACCAATATTGGATTGGATTTAATGCCTACTCCATGAGATAGAACCTTTCAACTGCTCGGGTGGCCAAGAACCTGAGAGTATATAGACCTAGGGGAAAACCAAACACTCCTATTTCCTAACAACATTCTGTTATACTCACAGATTAGTGTCTTGTTCAGCCATCATCAGAGAAAGCTTTATCCTGCAGTAGATGGCAACAAATACAGAGATCCATAGCCAATGTGCAGAGTGAGGGACCTTGGAACACTCAGTCCTAAATGGTATGTATCCATCAATTCCCTCCCCTCACATCTCAGGAAACTCTGCAAGATGGGGTAGAAAGATTGCAAGACCCAGAGCAGATGGAGGACAACATATAAAATGCAGCAGAACTGATGCACATATGAACTCAGAGATGGCAGCAGCATGCACAGGGCCTAAAAGCCAGATGTGTTCCCACTCCTAAGAATGGAAGTAGATACCAGCCCCATCTAACCCAGAAGCTATCTCCCATTGATAACCACTTGCAAAAGATAAAGGTCTTATTGGGTATACAAATCACTCTTTTGGCCAGGTCCCATGCCAAACAGTAGATGGCCAACACAGAATGAACTCAATGGTATTGTTGAGATGTTCTCATGTTGATGTTGTTGTTCATTACCCAATAAGTCTTTTGCTTATATATTGTGGTTTCCAATTTTGTGTTTTTATGGGATTTCTGTACTTTCCCATGTGTGTGTCTCTGTGTCTATATGTGCTTCCTACACTTTTTCATTTGCTATTTAATTTTGTTTGTTTGTTCATTTGTTTTGTCCTACTCAGGTTTGTTTATTGTTATTTTATCTTATTTTTTCTTTCTTTTTTTAGATACCAAAGAAGTTTGCAGATTTGGGTGGATTGGTAGCTGGTGACAATCTGGTAAGACTTCAGGGAGGAACTATAATTAAAATATACTGTATGAAAAATATCTACTTTTAAAAATAAATAGCGTTTGCTTTAGTATACTATGCTGTATTTCTGGGATGTCCACTCAGTTACATCCAACCAACATACCACTTCAAATCTCTAAACAGACTCTGAAAAGTAATATTTAGATGCCTATATAAACACAATTCTTAATATTAAATATAATATTACATCAAAGATAATTTCTATTATCAATGTTGATGTTATTTCTCTGTTTCTCCAAATACAATACCCCACACAGAAGTGTATATAAGGAGTTGTCTCACAGGATTATTGAGAAAGGGAGAATTACAAAACTTGATATAGACAAGTGAGACCCTAGGAAATTTGTTGGTACAACTGAAGTCTATGTCCCAAGACCCAAGAACCTGAAGAACTGTTGGTGTAGCATTCCTACTAAAGTTCAAATCTTAAGGCAAGACCAGTGCCCCAACTTACATACAGTGATGCCAAGAATTTTTTGCTTATTTGTTGTGTTTAGTTCTTCAACAAATTGAAGGAGGACCACCTGTGTAAGGGAAGAGAATCTGCTTTACACAAGCTTCATTAGCATAAGTAGAAGTCTGAATTCTTGGGGTAGGAAAAGATTTCTCAGAGATTAAGAGCAATGGCTCCTCTTCCAGAAGACCCATGTTTAGTTTTCAGCATGGAGATAGAATATCCAAATTAGCAAAATCAGAAATGAAAAGGAGAATGTAACAACAGACACCGAGGAACTCCAGAGACTCATAGGGACATAATTTGAAAACCTGTATTCCATAAAATAGAAAGAGAAGGAACATTGCCCAATTCATTTTATGAGGCCACATAAAGACTCAACAAAGAAGATTACAGACCAATTTCCCTTAAGAACATAGATGTAAAAATAATCAATAAAATACTTGCAAACCAAATCCAAGAGCACATCAAAAAGATAATTTGCCATAATCAAGTATGCTTCATTCCAGAGATGAAAGGATGGTTCCACATACAAAAGTACAATAAATGTAATCCACTATATAAACAAACTGAAAGACAAAAACCTCATGATCATCTTATTAGATGAAGAAAATGCCTTTGACAAAATCTAATACCCCTTCATGATAAAAGTCCTGGAGAGATTAGGGATACAAAGCACAAACCTCAATATAATAAAGGCAATTTATAACAAGACTATAGTCCAAAATCCAATTTAATGGAGAGAAACTCAATGCAATTCCATTAAAATCAAGAATAAGATGATGTTATCCACTCTCTTCACATATATATTCAATACAGTACTTGAAGTTCTAGCTAGAGCAATAAAAAACTTAAGGAGATAAGGGAATACAAATTTGAAAGGAAGAAGTCAATGAATCATTACTTGCAAATGATGTGATACTATATATAAGTGACCCTAAAAATTCCACCAGGGAACTCCTACAGCTGAAAAACACTTCTGGCTAAGTGACGGGATACAAGATTAACTCAGAAGAAAATCAGTTGCCTTTCTATACACAAATGACAAAAGGACGTATAAAGAAATCAAGGAAATAATACCCTTTACAATAGCCACAAATGATATAAAATATCTTGGGGTCACTTTAAGCAAGCCAGTGAAAGACTTCTATGATAAAAACTTCAAGTCTTTGAAGAAAGAAACTGAAGAATATATTAGAAGATAGAAAGATCTCCCATGCTCATGGATTGGTAGGATCAAGACAGTAAAAATGGACATTCTATCAAAAGCAATCTAGAGGTTCAATGCAATCTCCATAAACATTCCAACACAATTCTTCCCAAATCTTGAAAGGACAATTCTCAATTTCATATGAAAATTTTAAAAAACAGGATAAGTAAACATTCCTGAAAAATAAAAGATCTGATGCATGTCCCACTATTCCCAAATTTCAAGTTGTGTTGCAGAGCTATAGTAATAAAAAAAACCACATGTTATTGTCATAAAAACAGAAACTTTGATCAGTGGAATTGGTTTACACACCCAAACATGAATCCACACACCTCTATGGACATCTGATTTTTTTATTTAAAAAAGCCAGAAATGCACAATGGAAAAAGAAAGCATCTGTAATAAATGGTGCTGGTCTAATTGAATGCTGGCATGTAGAAGAATGCAAATATATCCATATCTATCTTCCTACATGAAACTCAAGTCCAAGTGGATCAAAGACCTCAACATAAAACCAGATACAATGAACACGATAGAAGAGAAAGTGAGAAATAATCCTGAATGAATTGGCATAGGAGACAACTTCCTGAACAGAACACCAGTAGCTCAGATACTAAGAACAACAATTACTAATTGGGACCTCATGAAATTGAAAAGCTTCTGTCTGGCAAAGGACACTGTCATTCATACAAAGCAACAGCCTACAGAATGGAAAGGGGTTTTCACCAACTCCACATCTGATGGAGGACTAATATCCAAAATATATAAAGAATTCAAGAAACTTGATATAAAAAACAAACAATCCAATTTAAAAATAGGGAACAGAATGAAACAGAAAATTCTCAATAAAATAATCTCAAATGGCTGGGAAACACTTAAGAAAATGTTCAACAGCCTTAGCCATCAAGGAAATACTAATCAAAACTACTATAAGATTCTATTATATACCTATCAGAATAGCTAAGGTCAATAACACAAATGGAAGTTCATTTGGGCAAGTATGTGGAGCAAGGGAAAACAGTCCTCCATTCTTGGTAGGAGTACAAACTCATACAGCCACTATGGAAATCAATATGGCATTTCCTCAGAAATTTGAAAGTAAATCTACCTCAAGACTCAACTATATCACTCTTGGGCATATACCCAAAGGATGTTCCATCCTACCACAAGGACACCTGCTTAACCATGTTCATTGTGTCTTTATTCACAATAGCTAGAGCACAGAAACAACCTAGATGTCCTTCAACCAAATAATGGGTAAAGAAAATGTGGTACATTTACACAATGGAGTATTAGTTTTTTTTTTAATGACATCATGGGATTTTCAAGCAAATAGATGGAACTGAAAAAAATCACCCTGAGTGAGTTAACCCAGACCCAGAAAGACAAACATGGGTATGTATTCACTTATAGGAGAACATTAGCCATTAAGTAAATGATAGCCAAGCTGCAGTCCATAGACCCAAAGAAGTTAAGTATAGAGGAGGTGTCTAGATGGATACAGGGATCTCCCTGGCAGGAAAAGAATAGATTTTATGGGTGGACTTAGAGTGTATGGGGATGGGAACTGGGTAGAGAGCAAGTTGGGGGAGATGGGGTGAAGAGAAAGGGTGCAGGGAGAGATGGCTGGACATAAGTGAGGTTATGGGGGTAGGTGTGGAAACCTAGTATAGTAGAAACTTACTGGAACCTATGAAGGTGATCCTAATGAGGACTCCTAGTGATGGCGGATACAGAATCTAAACTGGCCATTTCTTGTACTTAAGCAAGGTTTCCAGTGGAGGGACTAGGGTGCAATCAATTAGGTTTGTGGTCAAGCCACTCCCATAGAAATCACCTAAACAACTCAGGCTGTTGTTAAGACAAAGTGCTGTTCTCCACAAACTGAAAGCAGTACACTATTTCTGAGGACATCACCCATACAACTCATGGAAAAGTTGAGCTGGTACCTAAAAGGAGTCCTCACCCTTATGTTGTAGTCTCTTCGGTGCAGGAAAGTACTCTGAAGACTACTTAAAGAGAAAAACCAACACCACACAGCCACAAAACCTTTGACCTACTATCTGCCCTGCCTACAAAGTATGCTTTGACAATGGTCACACAGAACATGTGGGAGTAGCCAACCAATGTCTGATTTGATCTGATGCCCAATCCACAAGAAGAAACTCACACCTGACACTGCTTGGTTAAACAAGAAACAGAGACTAGATAACCCAGAGATTTAGGGTAAAACCAAACACCATCGAAATAAGAAAAAAAAATGACTACTAGTGATATACCACTATACTCATAGATCAATGCCTTATTCAGTCATCACCAGAGAAGCTTCCTCCAGCAGCAGATGGGAACAGATGAAGAGACCCACATCCAGACATTATTTAGAGAGAGTCTAATTTAGATATCTCCATCAAATCCCTCCCCTTAGAGCTCAGAGAACCCTACAGAAGAGGAGGCAGAAACATTTTAAGAGCCACAGGGGATGGAGGACACCTGGGAAACAAAGCCCTCTGAATCAACTAAGCAAGGCCCATATGAATGCTCAGAGATTGAAGCACAGGGCCTACAAGGGTTGGCACCAGGCCCTCTGTGTATATATTATAGCTATCAGCTTAGTGCTTTTATGAGGCTCCTGACTGTGATAACAACGAGGGTTTCTGACTCCTGTGTCTGAGCTTGGGAGTCTGATCTGCCTGCTGAGTTGCCATGACCAACTTCAATATGATAATTTTGCTTCATCTTATTACATTTTGTCATATGTTGTTGTTATCTCTTAGAACCCTGTCCTTTTCTAATTAGAGACATATCTGGAAAGAAGAGAAGTTGGGGAGGAACTGGGAGGAGTAGAGGAAGGTAAAACTATAATCAGGACATATTGTATGAGGAAAGAATCTATTTATTTTCAATAAAAGAAAAAACACTCATACACATCAAAAAATGAAAATACTTAAAAATCAAAGAATATGTTATTGAATTCGGTTTGCTTGTATTTTGGGGGATTTTTCACGTATTTGTTAATAGGGTGCTTTGTTCATAATTTTCTTCTCTTGTACTTTTCTGGTTTTAAACTTATAAAAGTTTCATTAATTTTATTTCCATGTTTTTTTTAATTTTCCAATTTTCTCCTATTACTGTTGTTTACAAAATGTTTCTTATTATGTAATTCTTATTCAGTTTGTTAGGTTGTGCTTTGAAATAGTACATGATGTATCTTAGAAAATATGTCTGTGTTTGAGAAGTATGTGTATTCTGCTGCTTTTGAATTGATTTGTACTGCACATCTTTGTTGGGTCTGCTTAACCTAAAATCCAGCCCACACCTAAGGCTTCCTCATTTTTTTGATGCCTGAAATGTCCTATCTGTTCTAGAAAGTGAGGTATTACAGTTCTTGCCTACTGCTGCAATGCTTCTCTTCTATTTCTCCCCTTAGAAATGTTTATGCTTGCTTTAGCTATTTAGGTGCTTTGATGCTGGTTGCATATATATTTACAATTATTACATGTTCTCGAAGAATTGAGCCCTTGCCATTATAAAATAACCTCCTTGGTGTGTTATTAGCCTTTTGGGATGGAGTACTATCTCCTAACTTCTGTTTCAATGAAATATTTGTCTTTTCTCCTGGTTGAAGTGTTCAACTCTGAAGCTAAGTCCTCTAAACCAACAGAACATAAGGGCACAGGATCAAGAAATAAACACTATGTTGGTGAGTCATTGAGGGTAACACTGAGTAATGTCACCCTCGCCTCCACTCCTTACATACTAGACACTTGAATCTGGCTTACATGAGAAACAGCAACATATGCTGGGCAATGATTCAAAGCATACATTATTACTGCACAGAGAAAGTTTATCCTGCCATGTGTGAGTTTGCCAACTAGATCACATTGTAAAGGAGACTCAAAACCAAACCAAAACAAACCAAAACAAAACATCCCATGGTTCTATTAAATCAGCTGCTTTCAGGTTGTGGAGAAAGTGGATCCATCAATTCTGTGAGCATTGGGCTCATTCCTGCACTATTTTTTCTGTGAAGTAAGCTCTTTGATAGGAAGCTACACTAAGATGAATGCCTATGTGCTGTGGTTTACACATCAAATGTCCCTCATAGATTCATGTGTTTGAGAACCTGGTCCCTAACTCATGGTGCTGTTTGGGAATGTTACGGTGCCTTCAGAAGGTTAATCTTTTGTTGGAGGAAGCAATCACTGGAGATGGACTATGGAGTTGTACAGATTTGCTTCACTTCCTATCCATTCTCTCTTCCTAACTACTGATGAACTGTTACAACATGGTTTCTACCACCATGCCTTCTCCATCATGGTGAATATCATCACTCTGGAGCTGTAAGCCCAAATAAATAAATAAATAAATAAATAAATAAATAAATAAATCCTTTCTCCCTTAAGTTGTATTTGTCAGTGTAATTTTTATCACAGCATCAGAAAAGAAATGAATACACTGTGTCTATGGATGATAGTTAGGGAGGAAGTGTTGTGTGCAAAGAAGACAAATACATATTGAGAATATCTATTTCAATAAGAAGCAAACAGTGTGCCTGTCATATAATAGAAGCAGTCTGATACAATCAAATACCATCAGGTAGGATTTTGGGTTATTCTGAAGGCTCAGTGTTGGTCTCTGCTGTTGGGAGAATTGGCATACAACAGTGGCTATAGCCAGGTCAACATTGGAAAGTGATATGTGTTCTTGAGAGAACAATGAACCATCCCTATTCATGGTTAATGGTCTAGACCATTAACATATTTGGCTGATATCCACAAAGCTGTCCCTCTACTCACATCATCATGAAAACTTGCATTTCTAAAGCTATTCCACATTACATATGAACACAAATACCCCCACTTTTGCCATTCATGGGGGTCTATTCATACACACTTCTTAAAACTTGCTTACCACATTCTACTTCTTCCAAATGTTTGAACATCCAACCTAGACACTGGCCCCATCACAGGAGTTAGTGTAAAATCACCTCTTAAGCTATTTCCAATCAAAGTGAGTAACAAAGTATAATACTCACAAATCATGAATGTTTATATTTCCACATTCATTTGGGAGATATGCTAGACAGGTGTTGTAATGCTATAGCTGGCTACACTTCAGTAGTGTCTGCATATTGTGAAGTATTTTTTATCAACCTCAATTTTATCTTCTTTCAAATGATTGTAGACAACTATATTTGAAACCACAAATGTGGGCTGAGAAAGAGGAAGCAATTTTGCACTTGGTTAACCTAGACATTTGATCCTCTTCTTCATGTAACTTGCCTGTGCATGTAATTACTTGCTTATAATCATATTCATATTCACACACACACACGTGTGTGTGTGTGTGTGTGTGTGTGTGTGTGTGTGTGTGTGTGTGTGTGTGTTCCATTTCACAACGAATGTTTCAATTTTTAAATTTGGTGTGGTGTGTTAGATGACATAATATTTATAAAGGACAGCTCAGGTTATATAGTAATTTTAGTCAGTCAGTCCAAGTCAATTTTCAATCTTTAGGCAGAGGTTTTTTTTAGAGAGGGAGAAGAAAGAATGTAAGAGAAGGATGATGAGGAAAAGTACAGTGAAATACTGGCATCTGGACTTGACATGGCTGTTGCACACATGAACTCACAGCAGCACACAATTTCATGTGCAAGAGCTACACAAGATTAAACTAGTTAAAATTCCATCATGGAAATGAGAAGGACTCCAAATGTCTTACCCCAACCCTACTGACGAGCTGATGGAAGGCTAATGGCTTCTGAGGAAGGGAGAACCACTTCTCTTATGAGGATAGCATCTCATAGATTGCCTGTGCCATGGATAAAGACCCTAGTCCTATGTGCATATGAGCAACACTAATCTGATTCTTGTGCTATTATAAAAAAGGAAGTGAAGTTGGGAGGGAGACTGATTAGGGATGCTACGGAGGGTTGGGGTGGGGTGGATATGAACAAGATGCATTAATGGTTTTTTTTTAATATCAAAGGAGGATTTATTAGAGTAGCTTACAGGCTGTGGTACAGGTAGTTCAACAATCACTGCCTCGTGATAGAAAGGACAAAAATCCAGTAGTAGATTGGGACCGGATGTCCCAATCTGGTGCTGGAGTCCCAGAGAAATCCTAGAGAGCATCCAATTTTCTATCAACATTAGAATCCCAAATAAATACCTCAGCAACTGGATGGATGAACAGTCATCAAATGTGAGGGCAAACAGTGAAAACTCTGATGAAAAATTTAAAGAATAACTTTTAAAATAAAACAGTTATCCAAGGAGGATGGCAGGGCTTTGCTTCAAACTCTTAAGGATCTGTGGTGTAATCCACCTGCCAGAGGCTCCAAATGGCATTTCTGTCATTTGGCTCTGGCATTTGAATAACTACTGGATACGTTGGACCGTAGGGAACAATGGGCAGAGCAGCTCACAAAGAAGCTTGACTCTGATTCAGAGAACTTCCTTTATTCTGAGGCCACTCAACACTAGCAGAATTTTAGATTAACAAGTCAATGAACCATAGTAACAATCTAAATGAGGAATGTATTGCCTCTACAACTCAATGAAGCTTGCTAAACATTGTACCTCTTTTTATTTTTTGGATGCACAAAGAGCCAGATGAAACAATTTATCCTTTACCAGAGAAAGGACATCTTAACATTTTCTCTTTTTTGTCTTTGATTTCCACTGGTTGGTAAGTTTAATGGGTGTAATTTAGTGTAAGGGCCACAAGATATTCCAACTAGAGTCTTCAGATTCTAATTAGGCCTAATGGGGCAGCTGCCATAGATTACACTCACCACTTTACTGAAGAAATGGTGATATATGGCTAGATTCTGAAACTTTATGTAAGGTAAAACTGATGGAATTTTTATAGCAGGGCTGAAGATATCATTCACTTGATAGCATGCATGCATAATATGCACTAGGCCCTAGGTTTAATTCCCAGAAGCACTACATAAACCAATTTTGGAAGTATCCATCTGTAATCCCAGAACTCAGTCAGGAAATGGAGTTAAGGCAGTATGGGAATAAGGGTAGAAGAGAAGGAAGGGGTATTGCTGAAACCTTGGTCAGGAACACCCTTTTGCCTTCACCCTCCAGGAATAGAGGGATGAGACAGCTGTCACTATTTGTAGCATCCTGGTATTAGTCTTTGCTATTTATATGTCTTCCTCCATCTGTTGTAGCTCCTTTTCTACTAAAACCAGGAAAAGGGTATTTTGACTGCCCTCTCAGGAAATTTTTAGCTGTAGACCATAAGAAAAACTGTCCTGCCTCACTGCCATGTAATCATAAGCAGCCACTGAGTGAAGCCCTAAGTCAGCACCAGTCATGCCTAGCAAGTCCTGCAAAGGATACGATAGACAACTACCATCAAGCGGGTGTTCAAAGCAAGCTGAAAGGATGGGAAAAACTGACACCTACGGACAAGGGGTTGGCTGTGCAATTTTTCATGAATCATTGTGCACAAGCACATGTAACCATGCATGTAGACATGCATAGGTATCTGAGACCAAAGTGTCACAGAAACAGACACAAAATACTGAATGCTCTGCATGTGCATCTGCTAATATCTCATCTTTTTTCTTTTTGAAAATGCTTCCTGCCCTCTACTTGCCTATATATCCTCAGAGAGAGGCAAAAAATATGCTTCTCTAGACAGATAGTATCTGATAATGGGTGTGGAGCTCCCTCTTTTGTTGCTTTGCTTACTTGATTGGATTTTTATTATTATCAATGTTACTATTTATTGTTTTATTGCATTTTTTTAGTGTTTTTATTATTGTTATTTCCATATAGTTATATACTATGTTTTAGGCATTTCATCCCCAATGTTCTCTCATGCTCCTCTCCTCCCACTGAAACCCTTCATCTCAACAAGTCTCCCTTGTATTTTCATGGTTTGTTGGTTTATTTCCTTGATTTGTGTGTTTGTTTTTTTACACACTGAGGTTAATGTGGGTTGAGGGCTGTTTTAGGGTTTCCATTGCCATGAAGAGACACCATGACCACAGCAACTCTTGGAAAACATTTAATTGTGGTGGCTTGCTTACAGTTCAGCCTATTATTGTTACGGCAGGAAGAAAGGCAGTATGCAGGCAGACATGGTCCATGAGAAGTAGCCTAGTGCCCTACATCTTGAATTATAGGCAACAAGAAGTGGTCTGTCTCATTTGGTGTGGCTTAAGCATATATGATTCTTCAAACCCAGACCCCAGAGTGACACACTTCCTCCAAGACCATGCCTCCTAATAGTGTTACTCCCTTTGGGAGCCATTTTCTTTTAAACCACCACAAGGGCTATTTATTGGAGCAGAGACAACAAAATAGTGGCTACCCTAGTTAGGAAAATAACTTCCCCTCCTCCATTAAAAACAGTTAAATGCAAATAGCTGTTTGGGGAGTGATGGGGCCTTTTGAGTCTCTCCCTCTTCCATGATGGAATATTGAAGGTCTCCACCTGGGTAGGTCTTGTGTAGGTAGTTAAGACTGCTGTGAATTCACGAGAGTAATGGCTATGTCATATCTGTAAGATAGTGCTTCACAGAGCGCATCTCCATCTCCCAGTTCTTACATTCTCTCTCTTCCTCTTCTGTAGGGGAATACACACACACACACACACACACACACACACACACACACACACACACACACACACATTTAAAGCCTATTGCTGTCTTACCATTAAGGATCTTAGAAACTTCACTGAGGTGAACGTTCCCCCCCCTAATTTTTGTTATGTGTATTTCTGGCCTCCTTATGTGAAATATTTGCTGTAAATTTGTAATACTTGCTATTGCTTTAATCACTGGGTACAATGATCATGAGATTACCAATAATGGACCTCTGTGATATCAGGAAGAATAAAAAAATTCTCATGATTCCTGTGAATTAAATTAGGCACAAGGCTGATGGTGAGGTTGGTTGTAGTATTAGATGGAAGCAGCTCTGGTGATGTTAACTAATAGGTAGCAAAAATAGACACTTAATACATCAAGAACTATATACTAGTTAACAAGTAATGTGGTCATTTACTCAATCATGGAAACTAGACCTATACAACACCTGATATTGTATTCACCACATCTTTAATTTTAAGATTGTTCTGTCATTCTCATAGATCCAACTGTCTTCTTGAAATGTCAAATTAAGAGATGGGTATCAATATAGTAGAAATCCCTATCCTTGTATCTCCAAGTCTGTGATATTGACACTAATTCCTAAAATCTCTCGTTACACAATATTGTTTTCAAATTTTCTATATTCTTAGGCAGACACAGTTCAAATGGCTTTAACTTGGTTTTTGCCACCACAATGATCTTCATTTTATAGGTCAAACAATCAATGTGGGCAATATGTCCACTTTTGGCTGGTTCTATTACAATTAGGTATGCTGGAATAAGAAAACTGCCTCAAGATGGATTGGGGAGCCTGAGTACAATTCCCCTGAACATTTGATATTCATAATCCCCTATTCTGATTGGTGGACCATAGTAATACTCCTGAGTCTTCTGGAATTTTTGTCAGGTAAGATTCATTGTCTATTTTGCCCAAATGTTATGATTTTACTTTTTCCAAAATGTTTGGCTAGTCTGAGACAAGGCCACAGATAGCCAAAAGACTGGGGGAAAGAATAAAAGCATACACCTTTGGCAGTACACTAAGATTTTATCTCAAGGGGACTTGGTCTCCCTTTTACTCAAGGAGTTCTAAATATGTAAACTCATTTTACTATGGAAATTTGAACGATGGACCATTATTCTCTATAGTCATAAATTAAATTAGATTTTTATTCACCTGAAATATAACCTTTCTGTTTATGTAGACCACATAGTAATTTCATAGTCTACCTATTTCACCTCTAAGAACAGCACGGTGATGTAGCAAATGCCTCAGGTCTGTGTAAGTCATATTATTTATTCTGAGTGCTTATTCAATACTGCTGTTTATAACAGTAACCATGCCTACAATTACCTTTCGTAGTTGAGTGCTAACTCTTGGTCCCTGCTACTCTCCTGGATCCTATTATTTCCATTGCATTAGGGGTTTAAATGGATTTACTTCAGTGCCCACTCTAACATCTGTAGAGCTGAAGAATAATTATTATAGTATCACAGAGACCTTGAAATAATAGACTCCAAAAAATTTAATTTCCTTCAAGAACTTTCATGCTGAGAATAGATGTAGTAAGAAGCCTTGGCACCCTGTAAACTATTCATCCCCAGAAAAGGACTGATAACTTATCCCACAGCTAAATGTACATATTTACATTTCCTGGCTTTTGTTTCATCTTTTCTATCAGTTCTAACACTGATACAGGTAGTGAGGAGAGATGCTGAGAAATTTTCTTTACCAAAGTTCTGCCCCTCACTGTACATAACCCCCTTTTCTCTTTACTAATTCTTGCCTCCCATTTTTCTTTTGCAAAGAATTATGGTGTAGGCCTCAGATTCTAATTTCTAGCAGCACAGTAACTTAGCTCTCTAAAGATACTGGCCTGAGGCTTCTCTCACTAATTTCTCATAGTTAAGTGATAAAAGGTGTATCTTATGGACTTCTCCATATAAGTGAACAGTTTTTAAGTGACAAATCCATTCTACTATGTAAATCCACCTAAAATATTTAATCAATTTATCTATGTTTTATCAAGACAAGTCTGGAACAGAATTCACCTACTGTGAACTACTTTGTGTGTCCATGTTTTAGCCAATGAAATCAACTGCCAGAGCACTTCCTAAATCCCTAGGCTGTAGGACAAAACTACAGAATTTCTGTTTACTAAGACTATAACAACAATCTCAGCCTCACCCAAATTTGTCTTCCATCCACCCCAAGCCTGCATCTTCAATATCCATCTACCCACATATTCCTAAGATTTCTGTATATAAAACTTAAAAACTAAAATCAGTTATTTCACAGTGAAGAAGCCACAAATTTTATTTCACTCATAGAGACCCATAGACCTTGGGTCTAGTTACAAGTCTAGAGGCACAGGGGTGATATTGAGATGAATCCTATAGATATTCAGCATAATCTTATATGACACGAACCCCAGGAATAGTAACTACTATTTTATTAGGAAACGTATACTCAGTCCTCTCAGATGGGACTGGAGAGGCCACTAATATTCAGAGTGGAGAAAACTCACCAAATGTTAGTGGTTTGTTTACCCAGCTTCTTTGGGATCGTTTCATACATTCTCATTTCAATGTACAGGATACTATTCCCCAGTCAATTCCCCCCGAGAGTCTGGGAATTCAGCATGCACTGTAATTCAGCCAATCAAAGACATACACAGAGACTCGCACCTCCTTGCTCTTTATTCATGGTTGGCTGATTAGGAGTTTTCAATTGAGATATATTTATTGATTTCTGTTTTGAGACAGGATTCACTAGATAGGCCTGGCTACCCTGGAACTCATTGTGTAGACCTGAGTGGCCTCAAAATTGCAAAAAGCCACATGCCTTTGGCTCTGGAATGCTGGGATTTGTGTCATATCTCACTACAGCCAGCATTATTTTTTTGCCACATCACACCATAGAGTACTTGCAATCATTTGACTAGGAGAGATAATGTCCTTAGCCTCTTTAAATCCAATCAGATCTATGTGACATCTCAGAAATTCCACAATTACTTCAGAAAGTTTATCCTCAAAATTCTTTTTCTAGAACGGCTCTTGATCACCAAATCTTGAAAAGAAAAACTTTAGAAATTCAGAGAGCTACGTAAGTTTCTCTTCACACCTAGTATCAAACCAATAGAATATCAAATATCCCCTGTGATTAGACAAATCAATCATAAACTGGAGATGGGAAGGTAACTGAATAGCTAAAATTAGTAGTATGCAAGATTATTATAAGAGGCTCCTATATTATAATGCAGTTTTCTGACTATATTTAGGAAATACTATGTACATACAGCCTCAATTTTTCCAAACATTATGCCATATATAATGAATGATCCACAGGCGTAGCTTCTAATTTGTGTGGAGGCTAATAGTTATCAAATTCACTACAAAAATGAATTTGTGCCAGTGGGCCTTGGTGCTTTGTGGGTTAATCTTGTGAAAAGCTTGAGAGAATTTGTTACCTGGACTTATTTTCTTTCAGATAGATGTAAAGCCTCCACTTGGTATAAAGGTTAATAGAATATAGCTTCCAAATATATATTTCATTATTGCACAGTTCATAACAGAATGACTAAAACAATTATGTCAACAATTCTACAATTAATCAATTAAATATTTCAAATAACAAATTTCAAATTACCCACTTATTTCTTAATGGTTTGAAAATGTGATAATGGAAAAATAGATTAGCTTATGACATTAGGAAGCTGACATGACATACATAAAAATAATCAAATTTCTGCTTCTGATTTATACAGGCTCTCATTATTAATGATGCTATATATGTGTATATAACATCAGTAGGAAGAATGGGAACAAACAGGACACTAAGAAAGGGAAGCAGGGAAGGAGTGTAGGGGAAGGAAAGATGGGGGACAAAATAAGAAGGAAAGAGAGCAGGACACAGAGAAGCTATCTCCCTCTGACTTTCTTCATGGTCTCTTCTTCAGGAAACCCCGAGGCAATAGCCCACTCAGATCACCCTTTCTCCAATGTCTGGATCTACACTGTGAATCACAGGGTACTCCTCTGAGATGCCAGGGCTCACCAATAAACGGGAAGCCCCACACTCCACAGAGTTTGCCTTTCATTTACCTGCTCTGAGCCTTATCTCTGAGGTGCAAAATTACCCCTTGTGAGGACTTAACAAACCACAGTCTTCTAGTTTTCCCTGTTTTGGAGGGTAAAAAATTTCACCTTTCCCTGTCGCTCAAGGTGTAGTCTTTTCTTTGTTTATTTAGGCATCCCAACCCTGTTTAAGCAAGCCCCTCCATTTAAATCTCCTCTTACTAACTTTGTGTGCCTTCTGTTTTTTTCTCAGGGCACCCTTACTGACAAACTTGTGTTTCTGAGGGTATCTTGCATAACACTGCATTTCTCTATTCCTTTTATGCTCTTCCAGGATTCTTCTTGACTTTGCAAAAGCATTTCTTGAATGTGTTGTCTGACACTCTGCATCACTTAGAAAAACAATATGAACCATTTTTATTTTTACCCTGATTGTTACTTCCACCTCAATTTCTTTTGCTTGGTGTCCTGGAAATTTCTTGTCATATTCTACATTTTTATGGGGGAACAAGTTGTATCTACCTTCTTTTAAAGACTTTTTCAAGTAGGGAGTGTTAGTACTTATGAGAGAAGGTGCCTCTGGAGCCCAGAAGAGTGCATCATATCACCTGAAACTGGAGTTATATGAGTCTGTAAACTGCCCAGGGTGGGTGCTGGGAAGAAAACTTAGGTCCTCTCTCAGAGCAATATGCACTCTTACCTACTGAGCAGTGGCACTCCAGCTCCTGCCACTCTGTTTTTATCAGTACAAAACTTTATTTTTTACTAGAATCCATTTCTCCTTTCAGTCCATATAATTTGTTACTTAAAAATTTTCAAATTCTATATTTTACATTCCAGTACATTTTATTAAGTTGAATTAATTACTATCTGTATATAAGTCTATTAGTATTCAACTGTTTATTTGGCCTATATTTTGGTTATAGGTGATTTCTTGAGAAATAGCTGCTTTGACCACTGTAAAATGTACTTTTTAAAAATTTGATTTTATTTCTGTGATTATAATATAATTACACCATTCCTCTCTTTCCTCACTCAAAATCTCCCCCATTCCCCTTTTTGCTCTCTTTCAAATACATGGTCTTTTATCCATGGATTGTTGCTATATGCATATATCTATTCATTCATTTGCTGGCTACTCTTATGTCAACTTCAGATACAAACTAAGTTATCTGGAACGAAGGAACCTCATTTGAGAAAATATGTCCATATGATCTGGCTGTAGGTTATTTTCTTAATTAGTGATTGGTAGGTAAGGGTCCAGCCCATGTGGGTGGTGCCACCCTGGGGCTGGTGATCCTGGGTTCTATAAGAAAGAAGGCTGAGCAAGCCAAAAGAAGCAAGGGAGTATGCAGTTCTCTTCCATGGCCTCTGCATCAGCATCTGCCTCCAGGTTCCTGCCCTGTTTGGGTTCCTGTCCTGAATTCCTTCAATGATGAGCACTGATGTGGAAGTATAAGCCAAATAAACCTTTTCCTCCCCAATTTGGTTTCTGGTCATGGGGTTTGTTCGCAGCAATAGAAACCTTAACTAAGATAATTCCTAAATATAATTTGTTTGGTCTTTATAATTTTACTTATATATGTATGTTTTCAGGGCTGATCCTTGGGAGGGCAAATTATTGTGGAATAAGGGAAACATTGGAGAGAATGGAATGTTGGCATGGATTTTTATCAAAATCCATTATATACATTGTGAAATTCTCAATAAAACTATTCTATGGAAATTCTCTTTAACACTGTATTAATATTAGCTTGTTAAACATTTCTAAGATGCATTCTCAACATAGATATTTTATAGTTCTTTATTGCTTTTCAAATGATATTATTTATCTAAGTCAGATAGAAATGTGTTCTTATAGTTAAATTCAATAATTATGATTGTAATACTACTGCTGGCTCTCTTTAGCATCACCTAGCTATCCTCTCCCTTAACTTATTTCATGTCAAATTAACTGTATACATTTTGTATATGAGATCTTTTTCTGTATGTAAAGATATATCTTAAAGTCCTAAAAGAAAAAATAAGGTATTCATAACTTTTTGTATTTGTAGAATGGAAATAGAATTTTGCCTTTGTGATATAATTGAATTTTTCATCAGATTAGTTTGTCTTTCTATATTAACATATTTATATCTATTTACATTTTCTATTAAATTTATAATATTTCATTTTAGTCTAGGCCCTCTATTACTTATTCTACCTCCTCAAAAGGCATTTTTGTTTGCAAGTTGCTTTCACTTATTAGTTATGAAAGGAATATAATAATCTTGTGACAAAAATTTGAGCACAGCATGGAGATATTAATGTATGATGAGACAATTGCACACCTGGTTCACATACATACAAGATTCTCATTATAAACAATATTTCTACTGAAAGATCCACCATTGTATTCTGAACTCCAGACCTCATTTCATAGTCATTTAGATTTAGAGAGGCTTCATGAAATCTCCAGTCTTTCAGGTATGAAAGAATGGATGAAAGAGAATAATAAATTTTTTGGCTTATTGAATAGACAAAAAGGAATAATAAAAGTGTGTTAGACTGTTGAATTGTTGAGTGATTGTGACTTTTATAGAGAGGACAGTGAAAGTGCCTGTTAAATTTAAAAGATTCTCTATGAAGTGTTAAAAGAAACTGTAAGTGAAACAACAAAAAAAAAGAATAAGAAACAGTGAGGACGCACTGAGAATAATACAGCTACTAAGTGTCAGAACTGATAGTCAAGCCCACACACATCTTCCTAGCTACCTTTCTGATTAAAATGCACAGCTAGAAATGACTCCAATGAGAGAAAAAATATAGGATACCCAACTAGAATTGAATTTCTCATGCATAACATAAAATGTTTAGTTTGTTCTATTGATAATTTCATATGTGAATACGATATATTTTCATTCTAACTACTCCTCTCTTCCCTCTCAACTCATTCCATGCCCCCATAGTGTGTTCTCAAATTCCTGTCCTTTTCCTCTATAATTATTATTGCTATACACACATGCAAATACATAAACACACACACACACACATAAACACACACATAAACACACACGCACACACACACACACACACACACACACACACACACACACACATATATATATACATTCAAGTGTAAGTGTGTGTGTGTGTGTGTGTGTGTGTGTGTGTGTGTGTCCTTCTGGGTCCAATTAGTGCTGCCCATATGTATTTGAGTATAGGCATTGCCACTTATGTATGCGCAACCTATGAGGGGGCATGTCTCTGAAGAAAACTGACTCTTGCTTCCTCAGTAGCCATAGACAACCTATAGTTCTTCAAATATTAGTGGGCCCTTGTGTGCCCTTCCCCCATTCATATTGGAATGTTTACTGCTATATTCTTGTGCAGGTAACCAAATAATTGGGAGTTCACAGATGCAACCTCCCTGTCATGTCCAAAAGACACTATTTCACAGCAGTCCTCTTAGTACTCTGGCTTAGTACTCTTAGTACTCTGGCTCTCCTAATCATTCTGTCCCCTCATCCAAGATATTCACTGAGCCTTGGGTATAAGGAATAACACATTTTTATGTGGGCGTAGCTTATGTAATGCCTTTTGTGTGTTTGCAATTCAAATTCATTTCTCCATTCTGTAATTTAAGGTACTACATCAAACAGTACTATCACTATCCATCTTATGTCATAAAATATAAAGGATGAAGTGTGAGTCTTGGTTTCCTTCCCTATTTTATCCTCAAGGAAAGGAATGTCAAAAGCGTTGTTGTTGTCGTTTTTTTAGTTAGTAAAGTGTTTGGCTTGCAAATATGAGGACCTGAGTTCCAACCTCAGAACCTATTGCAAAAGCCAAGCATGTTGGCCTGCACTTGTATTGGGGAGACAGAGACAGGCGAATCCCTTTGCTCACAGGCCTGTCAAACTGCTTGGTAAAATCACTACCAATGAGATCTCCTCTCAAAAACCAACATGAATGATCCCTGAAGAGTGACACTTGAGGCTGACCACTATCCACTGCATACACATATATGTACACATACATACACATATAGACAACCCCCCATATACCCAATGCCATTTGGCATTTTTAAAGTATATTTACAAACCTGTCTGCCACACCCTGTGGATTCAAGATTGTTTAAGATAGGTTCTTGCTGCTACTGTGTTTCTCAGCCTACCACACCAGTGTCTTTTATTTCTGTTTGTTTTTAAGAAATAGAGTTATCTTATTTGAATAAGCATATACTATAGATATAAGTGTTTGCCTAATGTCCAGCAAGTTTCTGAAATCATTATCAAACATACCTAAATTTCACATTTAAAAGAAATCCTAGCATAACATGTATGTAAAGTGCTTACCTATGAAAAGATAATCTATAGTACTAGTAGACTTCATCACTGTCTGAGAGAATAGCATAGTTCCTAAAGTGGTAGCCTCCTATGTACCTTCTTTCATATGTTCTCTTGTATCAGAGCACAATTACATGACTTACCTATTTTTGTTACAAAATACTGAATTGAAAAAATAAAAAGTTATATATATTCATGGTATACAGCATTGTTATTTGATGTAAATATGCATCACTTAAAATTACTATAAACTAACACACTCATCACCACCCATGCCAACCATAAGATCTCCAGAACTTCTTCATATTATAATTTGAAACTTTTCACACTTTGAACAATATTTCTCAAGTTATTTCACCCCTTATCTCCTAGAAACTACTCTACTATCTGCTTTCTATAAGAATAACTTTGTTACATTCCCTATAAAAGTGAGATCATACAATTTTTAACTTTTTGCATCTGGCTTATTTCACTTAGCTTTTTCAAATTGTTTGCCATGGACCTTGCTATGAAAAGCATCCCAATCTCACCTCAAATGTGTGGACATCCTATCAAGCATACCAAGTTCTGAGACAAACTCTTATGTAGTACCATACTTGACTTACAGAGTTATTTTTAAGTAAAGCCTGAACATTTTGAACATCAGGTTAGAAGGTTCTTTAACCTACAGTAACATTCAGTCTTTAACCTACAGTAACATTCAGAAGAAATAGTAGTCACTCTATTTGGGTCTAGCTTGAAGATCATAGCTGATGTTTGTGACCTTGATCTTCAATGGCAATTCAGTGTTCAGAGCTTTGGCCAGTGTTACCTCATTCACTATGTTCTGCTCTGCTTGTTTCCCACTGATCTCAGAAGGTACCTCCTGTCTGGTGAATACCAGTGGATAAGAGTTCATAAAACAAAGGGGTTGGTAACTGGTGCCATGACTGGCCCACGATAGTTCTGGGTATAGATTGTAGGAATGATTACTATCTGAGCCCTGAAGAATCTGTTGTGTTGTTAAATCCTGCTCCCACTCCTCCCACTATTGGACAGAGCACATCTCCACACTGTCTTTGCTGTGTATCCTGTTTGTCCAGTTCCTTTGGCCACAGATACTAAGCTTTCTTGCTTATTATTTTCCTTCTATGCCTATTGGAATTTTGTGGTTCCAGGGATTTCTGGAACCTAAGCAGGAATGAATATCCATTTAATCCATTAAATAAAAAAAATTCTGTGGAACTCACAGTAGTGTTCTCTTGACTTCCCTGCCCTGAAAACTTCGTCCTTACACTTTAAGAATCCTTTGGTGATTGATTCTTGAATTATTCTTTTGGTACTCAGAAGAAAGGAGAAAGGAAGTTAATTTACATCATTTTGTCATATAATTAGAAGTTTGTTTACTTTTCCTGAAATAATTGTAATCATACTACCATTTTCATTAATAATCTAACAATGTACCAGTATGCTTAGCCAAGGCAAGTCTTCAGCAGTTAGTTACCCAAATACTGTATGATGAAGACTAATAGTAAGCTTTCTCTTTATTGTTCCTTAGCTACCAAATATCCCAAAATATGACATCATTATACTCTTTAGCATTTCTAAAAGCAAATGGTTCATTATCAAAAAGATATCAGAGAACAGGAATTCAGAGGACAGGAATTCTCATTCTTGCATATTTCACACAGCACATAACAATCTCAATGCCAAACTTCTAAGTTTTTATGCTTCTACTTTATTTATTTATTTAGCTTTGGCATCATGAGGCATATATGAATCACTGATCTGTGATGAAAATTTCTGACCCACAGGATAAATTTCACATGCAATAGAAAGAATGTATTAACCTTGTGCAATTTCTTACCTTGCTAGTTTGCGCAAGGGTTAGGGTGAGTTTTGAGATGTATTGATTTTTGAGATTCCCTGCAGCACTCAAAGCAGTTATTTCAGATTCTACCATGACCTTAAACAGAGATTGACTGAGACTAGTTTTGAAGTGACAGAAAGGGTAATTAACCAGGCTTTTCTTTTATTTAATCTCATTGTTTACAACTCATCTTATTTTATTCCAATGGTAATGTTTAGGGAAATGATAATACAATCTCTTCTGTTACGATATTTATTCATTATATTGATTCTGAGGATGAATTTGTACTTCTTAATTTCAGTGGAAAGCTAATGCAAGACTGATCTTTTATGCTGATACTCTGGTTGCTATGACAACTAGGTTATGCTCTCTAATGACAAGAGGTAAAACCAGTTTGCAAGAATATTTATAAGCATCTATAACAAGCTTTTCAGTATCTGTGATCACTTTAACACACATACACACACACACGCATGCATGCATGCACATACACACACACACACACACACACAGAGAGAGAGAGAGAGAGAGAGAGAGAGAGAGAGAGAGAGAGAGAGAGAGAGAGACCAGAGGGAGAGACACAGAGAGACACACAGAGAGAGTGTGTATGTGTGTTTCTGTCTTTTCTTGTTTGAGTCAGTGAAATATTTTGTTGGCAAATCTGGTTTTGATACTTTCCCTCACCTTCCCACCCCTGCTCCAAGCACTGAACTTGAGAGACACTGGCTACTCATAAGAAGAGATGCAAACAGCTGAGTCACCAGTTAATCAGCCACTTCCCTTGTTCTATGGCCTAAAATAATCCAACACCTGTTCAGGGAGTGCCTAATTAGCCTTTGATTTTTGCCATTGGATTCTGCTGGTGGACATAGAATGCATTTTTTGAGAATGTAAATATGTTAATTGAAATTTCTAATTTAAAGATATTTATATTTTTAATAATAGCATTCTGTTCTAAAAATTTTTCTAACCAAATGGGTACTACTAAGGAAAATAAAATGTTAATGAAAATCAAAATTCTCCCTCAATTGTCTTACAAATTCAATGCCAATATCATTATCAAAGGTTTCATAAAGAAACAAAGACTCAAAGAAGTGATAAAAAAAACTAAATACTTTTATATTTGAACAGAGAGAGGCAATTCTGGAAGAGTAACAAGTATGTGGGCTGGACGAAGGAAGATAAGATTCATTTCAATAGGGTCTGTGTGTACAGGATTATCTCAGCTGTGACTCCCCAGTGAAGAATATTCTTTTCTGGTAGAAAGAATACATCTCTCACATCAAAGTAGAAATTTTCTACTGCAGAAAGAAATTGAAAGATTCAAATGTTCCTGCTCTTTCTCAAATGCCTTTTGCTTATTCTGAAGTGGGCATTTTTTGCACTGTCATGTTTTACATATTTCTCAATCACATTGTATCATTACGAACTATGGGTTAATTATAATAAAGACATTTACTTGCTGATTTTAAGCAAAAAATTATTCAGCAATTCCCACATTTTCAAAGATTACATAGTAAAAATACTCACTTTGGTTATATGGATTATAAATAAAAGTGACAAAAATAAACATCAGTCTACAGACACTACTATTAATGTGGACCACATTTCAAAGAAATGTATAAATGTTTGGAGAGTCTACTTTCCGTTTCTCACATTTATGTGTCTACATTCCTCTGTGTGTGTGTGTGTGTGTGTGTGTGTGTGTGTGTGTGTGTTCAGGTACACAGAGGCCAGAGGTCAATCTTCTCTAGTGTCGATTCCCAGATGCCATACACCATACATTTTGAGACAGTGTCCCACCTGGACTAGAAATTACCAACTAGGCCAGACAGACTTTTGGTTTTCAAAATATATTTTAAAATTTAAAAGTTAGCTTACAAAGTAATGGCCTTACTTTTGGCATTTTCACACACTTACATCATTATATTTTGTTCTTATTCATTCCCCTTATCTACTTCCCTGACTCATTCCTCCTACTTCCCTCTCCCCAGGCTTCTTTCCCCTTCAAATATAATGCCCCATTCTGCTTTAATGTCAATCTCACACATATTCCATTAGCCTTTCTTTCTATTCTGTCCCCCCACTCCCTTAAGAGTACTAGCTCCTCATGATCTTCTAATTCCATAGCCTGCTACACACATACAAATAAAGAAAAAAAACAGAGATGGGCAGAGAGAGGGGAAGTTTTTAAAGTTTAATTAAAGATGGAACTCTCAACAGGCTTTGGGGGCACATATCTTTAATCCCAACACTTGGGAGGCAGTTATGAAGGCAGATCCCCATGAGATTGTGAGATTGAGGCAAGACTGGTCTACAGAGCAAGTTCCAGGACATACTCCAAAGCAATAAAGAGAAACCCTGTCTCAAAAAAAAACAAAAAAAGGAACTCTCCTGCTGTTTCATGGGTATTCCCCTTGCTATCCAGTTTTGTACACAATATTTTGCATCACATGTGCTTTTTTGTTTTTTTTGTTTTTGTTTTTTGAGACAGGGTTTCTCCGTGTAGCTTTGGAGCCTATCCTGGCACTCGCTCTGGAGACCAGGCTGGCCTAGAACTCACAGTGATCTGCCTGCCTCTGCCTCTCGAGTGCTGGGATTAAAGGGGAGCGCCACCAACACCTGGCCTATCACATGTGCTTTTATTTATACCTCTACACATTCTTGTAGATGATACTCACTTATGTATGATAAAATAGGCTATGTATGCATTCGAATGTCTATAATTTAAAATATGTCTAACAAAATTATTTTGTAACCTATGTAACAAGAGAAAGTAAGGGCAAAATGTATAGAAAAGAAATGAAAGAATAAAAGGTGGTAAATAATCTCATGTGAGGAGTAAAATCACATTAAAATAAGAATTTCATTAACCTTCACATGAACACTTCAACTCTTACCAAATGAGCTTCTATTGCTGTGAAGACACCATGACCACAGCAACTCTCACAAGGAAAACATTTAATTGGGACTTGCTTACATTTTCAGAAGTTGAGGCCATTGTCATCGTTGTGGGGAACACGGTGGCATGCAGGCAGACATGGTGCTGGAGAAGTAGCTGAGAGTTCTATACCTGGATCCACAGGCAGCAAGAAAAGAAGACAGATAATGGACTTGGCTTGAGCTTTTAAAACCTCAAAGCCCATCCCCAGTGGCACACTTCCTACAATAAGGTCACACCTACACCAAGGCCACACCTCCAAATTCTTTTCAAGTAGTACCATTCCCTGATGACTAAGCCTAAAGGGGCCATTCTTATTTCAACCACCATACCAAGTATGTAGCTTTTCCATGCACATAATAAGGTGACTCAGAAAACTGGCATATACAGTATCTGAAGGTCCATGATTGATTTCAATTCAATTTGCAAGTTATAGATTTAACATTTATCAATATGTTTTACTTTTCAGAAGAAAATAGAAATTAAAAGGTTATATAACAATTTACAATGAAATCACAAGTCACTAGAAGGGAAAGTTCAAAATTCATGAAGGGGTAATGAATTCTTAGGAAACATGAATAACTGGTTCCATTATACATAAAAATAATTGAGATTGGGGTTCTTCAATCTGATTTGTATAAACTACAGGGGTACTGATATGGGAGGTACTTCAGTATGCTGCAAATATGTGCTGCTTTTATTGGTCTATGAATAAAGCTATTTTGACCAATGTCCAGACAAAATACACCTAAGCAGGAAATCCAAACACAGATGCTGAGAGAAGAAATGTGGAGTGAGGGAGATACCATGTTGTCACTGAAGGAGTAACATGCTAGAGTATTACTAGTAAGTCACAGCCTTGTGGAAATACATAGATTAATAAATTGGGTTGATTTATAAGAGAAAGATAGTCAGAAATAGGTCTGAGCCATTGGCCAAACAAACACACTTTAATATTAAGCATTAGAGTGTTATTTCATAATTGGCTATGGGGATCTGGTGGGCAGGAGAGAAACTGGTCCAGTGGGACCAGGTGAGACAGAGAAAAATATCCAGCTATTAGCAAGTTCATTCCCCAAAGAGATTCTTAACACTCTAAACAAACATTACTGTACAGGCTTCAGATTTTTCATGATAGCAATATGGAAAAATTCAGAATAGTATCCTATATATGGCCATCAACAATTACCAGTGAAGCTACAGTTTTACAAGTTCAGTGACCATTAGTTTGTTATTTCCCTATTTGGAACTGACGGTGCACTTTAAAGGTCCCATTTGCATTCCCCATGTGACCTGTGACAAATGCTACATATGCATGGAATTATGAGCAGGCAATTTAAATGCTCATAACTACAGGCACTGGTGCTCCTATAAGCCAGATGTCGCTCCTGTGACCAGGGATTAACTTTCATTTTTGACACAGGTGCTTATTTTACATCCCAGGTGAACCAAGATATCCTTCTGTGTTTTCCAACCAAAGCTAGCAGAGAGGACATGTTGACATTTTTGTATCTCTCAGAAAAGAAGGCTAGGAGCTACAAGAGCTGAGGAGAACCCTGTTGCCATTCTCCACAAAGGAACAGAGATAAGTTAACCCCGATTGCCCTTCTAAATTGTTCTCTGGAAGAAGGGGCTACTCAGGGGGCTGCAACACTATTTCATTCTGAGGAGAGGACAAGAGCCAGGATGTCACTGGGGTACCAACCTTGTGTTGTGTTCACAGATAGAGGGTGGCAACTGTTCTAGACTGGGCATACACTGACAATGCTGTCTAGGGCAGGCCTCCCTCTATCCCAGGAAGAACATGGTGGAATCTCGTGTTTCTTGGTTTTATTTCTCACTGATGTAACCAAATAATTGACAGAGAGAGCCTTAACAGTTGATCCATCTCTCCAACAATTAGTGAAAAAGAGATCACAATTTTAGGAGAGTGGGGAGAGGTAGATAGGAGGGAAAGATCCCTTTTAGCTGAGCACACAGAAGAACTCTAGGCATTGTGACAGTGAGGTCACAGCAGAAGTGTCTGCTTAGTCCATGGTACAATATGGAAGCAGAAAAATGTGCTTTTCCTCTTTTGCTTGTATTCCCCCTCCTCCTCCTCATTCTTACCTTATTTTCTACATCTTTTCATATTGACACATTTTTTATTAGACAGGATCTTAATTTGTAGCCTAGGCTGGCCCAGAACTCACTATGTACCCATGGCTAGCCTGGAACTCACAACAACCCTCTCCTCAACTTGATGACCAATGGAGTTACAGATGTGAGCCAGCAAGCATTCATGGAGGGCATGTGTGCTCCTCTATTGTTTGTTAAATGGGAAGGTGATAACCTGTCTCATGTCAGCCAGGTTGACAACAGGCTCACTATGTGGTAAGGGCTGTCCCTGGGGTCTTCATGCTTCTGCTTTCTTTCCCCGATTCTTAGGAAGCCCACATGATTCATGAGGCCAGCCTACTTTCTCCTCATTACTCAGACTGGGACTCCAGCTCATGGTTCCTGCATTTCACACTCAGAATTCCTCTTCTCCCTCAGTTAAACATCTCTCAGTGCACTCTCCAGACATATGCCAGTGACTCACTAATGCCCGAGGCAATTTCTAATTCAATCAAACTGACAATGGGAATTATCCATCAGAGTCATGAAATGAATAACAAGGACAATTGTCTCTGCTCTTTAAATCTGGGAGAAGTGGCTCTTAATGCTACACTGAATATTTTTGCAGACACTGATGCATGTCTGTGCTGCTGGTGAAAGCCATACATTTGCTTCCCAAAACAGCACCATCTACCACAGTGGTCCTCACCCTGTGGGTCTCCATCCCTTTGGGTGTCCCATATCAGATACAGTGCACACCAGATATTTATATTACAATTCATAACAGTAGCAAAATTACAATTATGAAGTATCAACAAAAAGATGTTAAGGTTGGGGGTCAGCACAACATGAGGAACTGTATGAAAGGGCCACAGCATTAGGAAGATTGACAATCTCTGAGATTTCTGGTGTCTGTGAAGTATATAAGCCTGTGGAGCTTTCTCCTTGGAGCTGTGGATACTGGGGCATGCCTGCAGGAAGAGACATTCTCCATGCATGAGACTTGGAGTCCATCTGTCATTGATTTATTGAGTGATTAGTGTTATTTGTCCCAGGAATGGCAGAATTCAGCATTTGGCTGCTTCCTTGGCACCTAGAGAGTTTGCTGCCTCTAAGTTCTGACATCATGGCATTGCTCTAAAGTATCCTGAGAGGTCAGAGACATCCCAATCACAACAAAGCAAACTTATCTGTGTGACAACCCTGTGGGCTGCTGTTACAATAATAAATCACTTCATATTTTATGTATTACTCAGAGGACCAAATCCTTTTCCTCATATCGCCTTGACTCTATGATCTGCATCCATTCCCCTTGAGTATACATTCTGACACCTTCTCTGCCTCTGCCTTCACTTCCATAGAACTCTGTGAACCATAAGAGAGACCTTTGCATCTGCCTCCGTGCTAATATTGTGAGGATAAAATTAATACACCATGAGGAAGACTTCTCCATCTTGTGAGTCAGGGACTAAGGCAACGTGTCCATGCACTGTGTGGTGAACTATGTTGGGATTAGCACAGCCCAGCAGCAAGCAGAACTAACTCGTCTCTGATGTTTGATAGGTGTCTACAAGGCCTTTCTCTGTCAAGTCAGTCAGAAGGAGATGAATTTCTGGTTGGTCACTGAGAGCAAACAACAGAAGCCTCTTGTCACAGCAGCCACTGAGGCACAGAACAAAGGGAAATCTACACATATATTCAATACACCCTTGACAGCCTTGAATCAGGGTATTGCTCTGTCAACCAATTATCAGAGCAAGGCTTGGTGCTCACCAATGGTGACATCTTCTCCTACCAAGCAGGAGAAATGTTGGAAGCAAATAATTCCCAAGAAAGGGGTGGCAGGGCAGTTAGAGCCCATGGACCTTCATAAACTTCTGCCATTAAATAGTGCCAGAAAATTTATGTCTCATAAAATATTATAAAACATAAAGAGGTAGTTGATTGCCATTTTTTTGGGACAGGTATCTTGACTTGATGTGGCTTGAATGATGGACAGCTCCCTGAGGGATCTGTCCCTGAGAAGGAATGGCATAGATCCCCCAGGTTATGCTCACAGTGCCCTGATGCAGGAAAAACACAGCATGTTGCTCTTTATGTGGTTTCTCAATGAGCCTGTGCCCTGAGAAATGAATCTGCTGTATTTAGAAGAGCAATGGTTTAAATTATGAATCAATTACAAACCATCACAGAGTCTGTGATGTTTTTGTGCCTGTGTGAGCCTGTGTTTGGCAATTGACGTATTAGTTTTTGATGCAGGTGCTTGCTTCTTCCTATTGTGTGGGAGGGAGAGAGGTTCTGGCAGCTCTTGCTGAGAGCAGCCTGAAGAGGCTGAGTCACCATTAGAGATTTTCCTTGCTTGATTCTGTGACTTAAGGTGAGAGAACTGCTATGCTCAGGGGCCTTTGATTGCCTACAGTCACAAATCAGACCTCTGGAAATTTTCCTAAGTAAGCATCCTTTCCCACAAGGTTTTTTTTTTCTGTAGCATTTTAAAGCTGTGTCATGAGATTGTGCTGTATGCAATGGCAGAGGGCTTGCCTAGCATATTGGAGACCCTAGATTCATTCCTCATTAATGACAGACTACCACTAAATTGCATCATAAGTCACTGAGGTTACAGTGGGCATAATACTCTTTGTGGCAGTTTATGAAACACACTCATGATTAATGTTAAAAAGAGAAGGGGCACACTTTTTCAGTGGTTCATCAGGTAGGATTTATTCCTGTCTTTGAAAATGATATAGTCTCTTTCCCATTTGCTTATCTTTGGCACATTATCCAATAAAACAGTCAAAGACATATATATATATATATATATATATATATATATATATATATATATTTCACTAGGCTTCAATATGCTTAGGAAAAATAATCCCATGTAGCAGACCAGACAATGCTCTCAGTTCCTCATTTGTTGATCATTATTGTAATATATTAGGCATTCAAACATTTGGAAAATTTTTGTGCTAACATTCTGTTTTCTAATACATTATGATTTTACTTAACCAATTATAAGTTTGAAACCTGAGATCTAAAATACTGTGTTTTGACTTTTTGGGCCCTTCGGATTCTGTGAATGACTTTCCTTAGTTTTCGACAGAAAACATGGGTTTCCTATCAAAGGCTCTTTTATGTCAGCAGATATGCTTGTTGATGGTGCTAAGAACTCATTGTCCCCATTGTCTATGTACTCAGTATGCTTAATGAGAAACAGTCCGTTCTCAGAAGAAAAGGTATCCAATATATCAGTCCCAAATTCCTCAGATCTATTGATGCTGTGGCTGCCTCCCACACCAGCATTTCTACTTGACCCCTGACTCTTTCGATTTGTTTGTTCAGTGATGATGCCACAGGGCAATGGAGCCCTACCAGAGAGATGGCAGTTTCTAATCTGTTTTCCCTCCCGGGTACTGCCTGCCCTACCTCTGACAAAAATGTTCTTCATACCAGTGCCATATTGTTCTCTTAAGAGCAGGAAAGATGAGAAGATGTTTATTTCTAAGTCTTAGGGAAACTGGGCTTCAAATCCCCACAGACAGTTAAACAACAGCAACATGTCAGTGACCTCTCTCTGCTCACAGACAGAACACAGCCTCTCAGATAACCTCTTCTGAGTTCCGAGGCTCACTGACAGCCAGGAAACTGTATTTCTTTGGGGACAAATTGCTTTAGGTCATCTATCCTTATCCCTTTATCAGTCACTTACAAGTCTTTCTGCCCACCCCTCACCCCACCCCTGTCAGACTTTGGGTCTCTGCCTTCTTTGGAAGTCATTGTTACCCTCAGAGCTTCCTTTCACTTCCTCATTCAAATGATAGCCATTCTTTCCTGCACTGCCAAACCAAGGGATGGATTCTGTCTTTTCACTGACGCTTGGAACTTCTAAGATTTTTGTTCCATTTCCTCCTACTAAATCCATGTTCTCAGACATGGTGTTTCATTTGAACAGAACCATAACCTCAACCTCCCAGACACACGTGTATTTCTGACTGAATCTGTGTCTGTGCTTAAGGACTTCATCTTAGGTCTGTGACAGGCATCTCCAACAGTTGTAAGAAACACTGCTATACTACTCTATCGTCTAATATTTTTTTCTTTTCCAATATTTCTCTCGATGTTTCTTGAAATCTAGTCTCACATCTCTTTGAACTTCAACTCTGTCTGGCATGTCTTTGGCATGTCCCATAACTTTCTCTACCGAAGCATTGCTATTTTCTTTTCCTCTCTTTGATATACACAATAATAGAATTCATTCCGGCAAATGGAGCAATGTGATTTTTACAAAATCTTTGTTTGGAAAAATCTGTATATTAAGAATACATATAGTTTTGTAGCATCTATGCATGTGTTTTATAAATTTGTGCTTAATTGGCCTACTACCATCGGAAAGTCGGTTTGGATATTTTCTTTGTGTTATAACCCAGCTTCTCTCTATATGTTTTCTGGAACTTATGTTTCATTACATTACACTGTTACTATGCACAGATACTTGAAAGAGCCCACTGTAAAAGAATACTAAAATTTGAAAGTCATCTTTCAGATATAGAAGACTCAAACATAAGTGCACATAATTAAAGCCATCTAATGCTTGATAATGGTGGTGGGGAAAGTAGCTGTTAACATGGATGAGAATAGAATTAAACTATATCTATAATCTTGGACAAACATCAATTCCAAATGGATCCAAGAATTTAATATGAAGCAGTGAAACATCTAGAATAAAACATAGGCAATACCCTGTAAGACTGTAAAGGACTTTCTAAATAGGGGTCCCTTCCCGCTAGAAATTAGGCCAAAAACTGTTGACAAATAGGACTTCATAAAATTAACAAGCTTCTGTACAACAAAGAAATTGAAGAGGAAGCCCAGAGAGTGGCAGAAAATCTTTGCCAGCTAAATATTTAGCAGAGGACAAATATCTAGAACACACAGATAACTTAAAAATATAAACATTCAAAAAAAAAAAAACAAGCCAGGCATTGGTGGCACACGCCTTTAATCCCAGCACTCAGGAGGCAGAGGCAGGTGGATCTCTGTGAGTTCGAGGTCAGCCTGGTCTCCAGAGAGAGTGCCAGGATAGGCTCCAAAGCTACACAGAGAAACCCTGTCTCGAAAAACCAAAAAAAAATTAAATTATAAACAATCAAAAATAAATGGTCCAATTAAAAAATGGCAATACATGCATAGGAAGTTGAAAGAAAATGCCCCCCAAGGGGAGTGATATTATTAGGCCTTGCTGGAGGAAGTGTGGTCTTGTTGGAGGAAGTATATGTCACTGTGGTGGGTTTGAGGTGTCATATATGCTTAAGCCATAACCAGTGAGACAGTTCACTTCCTGGGCCTGCAAGATGTAGAACTGTCAACTCTTTATCTAGTACCATATCTGCCTGCACACCAGCATGTGCCACCGTGATGATAATGGACTTAACCTCTGAACTGAAAGCCACCCCATTAAATGTTTTCCTCAATAAGAGTTGCCATGATCATGGTATCTCTTCACAGCAATAGAAACCTTAACTAAAACAGCACCTGAAGAGAGAATTCTCCAAATAAATAAATATAATGGCTAAAAAAATATCTTTAAAAGTGTTCAACATCCTTAGCAATTAAAACTACTTTGCGATTACATCTTACCCCAGTCAAAATGGCTAAGATCAAGAAAACAGCGGACAACAAATGCTGGTGAAGATACAGGTATAGGGGAACCCTTAATTCACTACTGATAACATTGTGAACTGGTACAGTCACTCTAGAAAGCAGGGTGGAAAATTCTAAATAAAAAAAAAGAAAGAAAGAAAAAGTCCAAAACTAAGCTAAAAGTAGGTCTGTCATGTGACCTAATTAAACCAATCACTGTTAAGTAAATGACCGAGGACTATATCCTACTCTACAGATGTATTCTATCATATTTGTTGTCACTCTATTCACAATAGCTGAAAAACGGGAAACAACCTAAGCCTCCTTTTGATGATGGATAACGAAAACACTGTACATATACACAACAGAATTCTATTTGACTGTAAATAAAAAATGAAAACATGACATTTTCAGTTAAATGGGTGGAACTCAAACATATTATACAGACAGAGAAAGAAAACATCACATCATGTCCCTTATTTGTAGATCCTAGCCCTGAGTCTTTAGATTTGAGTATATAACCCCAAGAAACTGCTGAAGCCAAGACAATAGAAAGGGACAGTGATGGGAGGTGCATATAAGGGGCTCTAAAGAAGGTGATAGGACACCAGTGCTAAAAAGGAAGAAATGGGAAAATAGAGAAGACATAAACAAGAGAGAAGGAAGAAAGGCAATATGAAGAGAAATGGAGAAAAGAGAAATCAACAACACTAAGGATGTTTGAAAAACTATTATAGTCTTACTTTAGAATATACACACAGGAAGGGCAGAATCAACCACAGTGGTTCAAGGCCCAATAGGGCACAGTCACAACATCTCCCCAGGCCTGGGGAGGGCAGAATCAACCATGTGCTGCTCAGTGCTCCTAGGCCTGAGCTGGATGCATGGAGGGCTGTCACAGCTCCCTCCAGTAGGCCTCAGGCGTCAGGAGTCGGACACCATTATGGTGAGTGAGTACAGGGTAGGAAAATGAGAGAGAGAAAGAGGCAGAATGGCTCATGTGCTGGGGAAAGAGGCAGATCAGAAGACACGACGGATGTGAGGAATAGGCTGACTTAGGTGGCCTGTTTAACACAACAGGCCATCGTAATGTTCTGGTCTGGGCTGCTGCTAAGGGCAGCTTTGGGAGTCTGTATTGACGTCTGTGACTCGTGTTACCACTGAGGGTCCTTTCAATCCCGGGAGTTTGGGTCACCACCTGAGACCAATTTGGTGTTCAAGGAATGTGCTCCAACAGGGGCCAATTCAATCTAAGAGGCCTGTGCTGCCACCTGAGTCCATGGAAACATCCAGGCCCACACTATCACCCAGAGCCATAGCTGGATCTACAGCCCTGCTGTAATCAGGCTATGAATTAACATCCATGACTCCTAGAGGCCTGAAGTCTGGGCCTATATCTGAAGCCAGTTAGTCTTTGAGGGTCAAGCTGCCAGCAGGGCCAAACAGACCTGGGTGGCCTGCCATCCAGGACCATAGTATTGTCTGGACCTGAACTGCAGCCTTGGGCCTTGTCTGGGTTCATAGCTCTACCACAGCTGGGGTCAGTGTTGATGTCCCTGGCTCCTGTTACTACTGAATGCAGTGAGGATAGGGCTGCACAGAGCTGGCATTGCACATCACTGGCTGCATCACTAGGGGGAACTGGCCCTGCCCCTCACCAAATGCAGCACTTCTGGCCCTGCACTTTGCCCAGGTAGCACAATAGTGCTGCCCCTGTTGACTGGGAGCAAAGGTGATTTGCCCCCACAAGTATTCATGGAAGATACGGCCTTACCCCTCATCTGCCATATCATGGAGTAGGCAAGGGAGAGAAGGTCTCCCAAATCCCTACCTGTGGCAAGTGAGAGAGCTGGCTCAGAGGTCATGAGAGTGGGAGAATTGGCACAGGTGAGGCAGCCTGCAGAGTGTGAGAGCAGGAGAGCTGACGCTGTGCCCTTTCATCTGCCATGTGGTGGAATGGGTGAGGGAAAGATGCCCTCCACCCCTCACCCCCTGCCTCCTGCAGCAGGTAGGAAAGCTGGTCCCAGGGTGAAGAGAGTAGAAGAGCTGGCCTTGTGCTTTACTGGTTGAAGCACACAGGAGGGCAGGCCCTGCACCTCACCCAGGAAGCACACTAGAGCTGACCCTGTTGGTCGAAGTGCAGGTGAGCCAGTCCTGTGGACATGAGAGCGAGCAGCAGAGTGGCCTCCTCCCCCTCCCTTGTAAGCCATGTGGTGGCAAGGGTGAGGAAAATATGCCTTCCTCCCTACCTCTTGCCACATGTAGCAGGCAGGAGAGCCGGCCTTGGGGGGCATGAGAACAGTAGAGCTGGTCCTGTTCTACACCAACTGCAGCAATCTGGAGAGTTGGCCCTGCACCTTGCCTGGGATAAACAGTAGAACTGGCTCTGGTGGTGTGAGGGTGGGTGAGCCGGACTGGAGGGCATGAGAGCAGGAGAGCTGACCACACTCCTTGCTGCATGATGCACTGGTTGAGATAGCCAGGGAGAGCTTGCCCAGGTTGTGAAGGCAAACTGGTGAACTGACCAACCCAATTACCACCCAGGCTCAGAACCATGGCTATGAGTTAGCCCATCCCTCATATATGAACTGCCGAAGCATGTAAAGGGGCAGGAGCTGCAGATGCAAAGCTGCAGGATCTCCATGACACTAGACAAAACAGGATATCCAAGAGGAGCCCCAGTATCTACAGTGCAGCAGAAGCCAGAGGACTTAATCCAGACCAATGACTCATTGTAGTGAACACTTAAAAGTAAACACGTGTGAACTAAAGGGCATACTGTGTGATTCACTGGGCCATGCATTGGCTTCCATAGTAAATTTTTGTTTGTTTTGTTGGTTTGATGTTTTTGGTTTCACTATTAGATTTTGGTTTGCTCTGGGGGCCAGGGGTTGTAAGGGCAGAGAGAGGAAGAAAGGAGATGAGATGAGTGGAACTGGAATGCATGATGTGAAATCCACAGGGAATCAATAAAAAGTGTGTGTGTGTGTGTGTGTGTGTGTGTGTGTGTGTGTGTGTGTGTGTGTGTGTCAGTGTGTGTGTAATATTACATATAGTAAAATTGTAATTATGCCCCACTGGGTGATAATGCTCCTCCCAATACCCATAGATAGCCTTACAAATCCCTGTACCAGGCATAAGAAACATACATACCTCCCAGTTCCTGCTCAAGAAGAGAGTCCAAGGCACTCCTGAAACAATATAAACTATTGCTGTTGCCTCCCAGAACGTGAAAATAAGAACCTATTGCTGAAGACACCCCATACTTCAGACACAAGAAGAGGCAAGGCTGAAATTGACTAGAAACCTCCTTCCTGAGGGCTAGCTAGCTCTCATAGTAGTATCCAAATGTACTACTATAAGTTGCAAAGGGGAAAAACAAGGAATGTAATATTATTAACCAGATATAACATCTATAAACTACAGGAATGATGATGAGCTCATCATGATATTCCCAATGGTTCAACTGTTGTACATTTCCTTTAGGGGGTAACCAAAAGCTGCTAAATTAGATTTAAGGCCTGTTTGATAGAAGGAAATTCATGACTTGTTCTGTAAATCTAGGCAGCTACCTAAGAGTAGTAAAGTGATAGATCTTGGAAGAAAACATACTATTGCCATTTTCCTAAGTCAATATATTTCTAACTATATTCTAGACACTTATCCTTATACAACAGACAAATGTAGCTCTCTCTTCTCACCAGAGAAGTATCTTTTTTGTAACAGAAGGGGACCACCCCAGAGATCCAGAACTTGCCAAAAATGCAGAGAATATGTGATTGAGAGTTAACCAGCACCAAATGACACATTTAGAACACAACCAAAAAAATGCAGAAGGAAAAGAAGGATTTCAAGAGTCAGAAAGCAGGATATCTGCTGTGAGGTAGTGTCTTCTATATATTACAGAGAGACTACACCCATGAAATTCAACAATATGGTTGCCTAAGAAGACATGAAAATGATACCATGAGTTGACATGACAACAAGGATGAGGGAAATATAACAAGGTTCAACCCTCAATGTAAGAGCAACAGAAATAATTTCTGCTAAGAGAGGGAGGATCAATTTTCTCCAGGGACAAGGTCCCTGACATTATCAAACCCTAAGTAGTCAGCCCCCAAGCACATATATATAAGAGCAATATTAACAACTAAAGAAAAGAGGTCATGAATTTGAGGGAGAGTGGAGGGACATGGGAGTATTTCGGAGCTAAAGGGGGATGAATATTATATAAATATAATGGTATGAAATCAGAAGAAAATAATAAAAAATGGGGAAGGGAAATTATGATCAAAATCTATTGGGTGAAAAAATAAAAGTAAGTTTTTAAACAGAAATTTAAGCAAAATAAATTGTAAAAGTTATTCTATGCTAGCTGTGTGAACAGCTCTTTCTACTTTCACAGGGAACATGAATTGCAGTATATCTACATTGGAGATGAAATTTGGTATATTTGTCTTCTATATATTCACATGTCATTTTATTTTGAGAGTAAACTCCAGAGCATGTTCTTCCAAGTATACATTCTAACAAAAATGCTGGCTCTTGGTCTAAATGCAACCTTATTTAAGACAAAATATCTAGGCGGGTATTGGTGACACACACCTTTAATCCCAGCACTCGGAAGGCAGAGGCAGACAGATCTCTGTGAGTTTGAGGCCAGCCGGGTCTACAAGAGCTAGTTCCAGGACAGTCTCCAACGGCACAGAGAAACCCTGTCTCGACAAACAAACAAACAAAAAGACAAAATATCTAGAGACAAATTAAAAATGAATTTAGTAGGAGCTTTTTTATTCTTCCCCCAGAAATGAGGGAAGAGAAACATGCATTATTTTCCTGCCTTTTCTATAGGAGAGAATCAATACTCTCTCTCTCTCTCTCTCTCTCTCTCTCTCTCTCTCTCTCTCTCTCTCTCTGGGTGTGTGTGTGTGTGTGTGTATCTCTCCCTCCCTCTCATCTTTCTCTCCTCTTATACTTATATACACACATGCATGTGTATACACACACACACACACACACACACACACACACACACACACCACATATAACAGAGAGGGGGGTAATAAATGTGGATCTGTATCCTTTGCTACAAGCATAAGTCATCAAAACTAGGTGACGAGTCCTTTTCCTGGTGCTGCATGCAAGGTTGCTGATGAGGGGCCATTTGCATCAGAATCATCCTAATCCTGAGGGTTCATATTTATAGGGAGTTTCGTATTATGTTCAGTAAAGTGGGCTGCATTCATCTAAAAACAGAATATATGCCTAGCAAATTCTCTCCTTTAAATACATGTAACTCTTTTATTAAAAAATGGCCAGCAACAACAGGGAAAATGTCTTTTCCTAGATTTAATAAAGGGAAATATAAAAAAAGAGCAGCTCATCACTCTAGTGTTAGTGGTGACAGAGGTGGCAGACCCTATTCTTTCCCTTTAACATGAAAACAAAACCAGGACCCTTGACACATCCTTAATTTAAAGCTTCTAGGGATATTGTCAGATAGTCTATAACATTTTGGGAGAACACTATTACCTCTAGTGGCAGAATTTCATTTAAACTACTTATATATGTACACATGTATATATACATGTGTTTGTGTATTATAGATTTAAAGTAAGCATAAAATACTGTTTTCCTATGGCTTTTCCAATCACCCTTAACATTATTTTTCTAACTCCTTCTTCCCTCTGCTTTGACTTCCTCCGCATCCCCAATTTAAGTCTTCCCCATCTTTCCAATTCCCTTTTGTAGCATCTGCGTCCTAATAGGCCCCACTCTGGAGTTCTCCTTCAACCACAGTCCCTCTTTCCTTTCTTGGTTTCTTTGGGCACTCTGGGTTATGTACTGATTTAGACTTACTATTTAGATTTAGAGCCAGGATCCACAAATTAGAGAAAACATGCAGTGTTTGTCTTTCTGGATCTGGATTACTTTACCCACTATAGTATTTTCTACTTCCACAAATTTACCTACAAATGCCATGACTTAATTTCTCTTTACAGATAAAAAGAATTCCATTGTGTTGGTCAGGGGAGTCCAAAAGACTACCCCACAAAATTATAAGTTGTTGCTTCTGCCCTGGATTGCCCCTAAAATCTTGAAGTTAAGACCCTATCACTGAAGACACCATGCACTTCACAAGAGATTTGGAGGAGTTCATCTGGAAAAGATCTCAAAGCCTACTCCCTGATAGCTAGTTCTCAGAGTATCTGAAGGAGCTAGGCAAGCTGCCAAGGGAGAAAAGCAATCCATAGTCCTACCCAGCTAAAAATCTTATGAACAACAAAAATGACCTGACTCTTCAATAGTACAATAGTGGCACTTACATTATGAAGGCAACCAATAATTTCTAACTAGATTTAAGGCCACATTAATAGGGGGAATTCATGCCTATGGCCATAAACACACCCAAGACTGGTACAGTTAAAAATTTCAGAGGAAAACCTATTACTTCTATTTTCCTAAATTGCTATAATTACCAACTTCATTCTAAATATGTAGACATCTTGTCTGTGAATCTGTAACAGTGGCCACACCCCTTTGGGTGTTGCTTCAGGCAGATGGAAGTGGAAGGAGGGAAGCTTGGGGCATGCCTCCTGTTTGTGCACTTTCTGGTAGGTCAGCCAATTTGGTAGGAAGGGCAAAGGAACACTCCCGCAGTTCTTTGTATTTTTCTATGTAAGTGTTCCCCAATAAACATCCATTTGTCATTTATCTTTGGTGTAGTCAAGTCATTAATCCTCACCTTCATAAATACTTGTCCTTATATCTAAGATAAGATTAGCACTTACCCTTCATCAAAAAAGTTTCTTTTTCTAACCAAACAGAGACCATTACAGAAATCCACAACTGATCAAAATGAAGAAAACAACTGACCATGTGCACCTGACTGGGTGTATCTTGCTTAGTCATTCACACTGAATAAATGCAAATGAGAATTCTGATGGGCTGGTAAATGTGGCATGGGCTGTTTTTTAAATGATGACTCCCAGACTTCATCAAGTAGGTCTATGGGTAGAAGAAAAGACTGGAAGATAGACATGCTTGTTTGCCATGACCCTGCAGAGTAACTGTTAAAACTCCAAAGGACTTCAGTTCCTCAGTACTGGGGGACATGAAGAAATGAATATGTCTTTATATAAATGATTTTTGAGTGGAGCTGTGTCAGACTTTTTCATCATTGTGACAAACACCTGAGAGTTTAACAGTTCAACAGGAGGAATGATTTCTTTTGACTCATTCTTTCAGAGGTTTTGTCATGGGGTTGGCTCAGGTCTGTTGCTATGGTAATGAGGAAAGGCAATACCATGGTGGTGAGAGCATGTGGCAGACGATGCTTTGAGAAACATTGGGGTATAAGAAGCAGTTTCTGCTTTGGCAGGCTGGAGACCAGATATGAGACAAAATGGGTAAAGTAGGAAATCTTGGGAAGGGGGCCCTCAGGCAGCACAAAATGGTTGATAGCAGATATCCAGAGAACCCCAAAGTAAACAGTGATGAAATCTGTCATATGACTGTTTTGGACAGAATTCCACCTTTATTTGGGTTTTGTACAAATGTGACCTCCAGATCACAGACAAGAGGCTTAGTCTGAGCTTTAGATTTTGCTTTTGCTTTCCCAGTCTGCCTGAATGTCTGTCTGTAGGCCTGTGTGCCTGCTGTTATGTGGCCCATGTGACAGTCTGCACATGTGTCTCTGCCAGCATTAATTTGGCTAGTATGTGTTGGTCATATGTGTGGGTACCTGCAGGCCATTGCCTTCCTAGCATTCTGTTCTAGCAAATAAATTGTGTCCCATCTTCAGGGAGCTTCTCAGAGTCTCTTCAACCTCCAGCCCCCATGGTCCCCCAGTTTCCTGGCACTGGAGTGTGGACCTTACAGCTTCTTGCCTCATGATATCTAGGAAATTAGAAGACATTTCCAGAAAGGGTCAAAGACAATATTTTTCCCACAAGCATACTCTCTGTCAAGTGATCCATTTCTTCTACCTAGGCTCCATTTTTTAAATATCAAAAACATTCCAAGATAGTGTCACCAACCGGGGACAAAGCCTTCAACACATGAGTGTTAGCTACATTTCATAGTCAAACATTCATTTGGGTACACATAGCCAGCCTTGTGATACATGGTCACTACAGAGAATCCAAGGGAATAGGGAATGTCCCTTGCATGCTTTGTACCTAGTCATTTCAATGTCCTGAGTTACATTTATTTTTAGTATCTCTGTGCTGAATAGTCCCTCTACTCAGGCAACGGCACTTGCATACTCTTGAAACCCCTTAGAAGGTTTTGAAAAGGATGCTACATATGGCTTCAGTATGCAGTGTAAACATGCACACATACATACACATAGTGGAAGTGCAAAACGGCTGCTACATGGTAAGGGAGACAACCATGTAAAGAACTGCCTGGATGGTTGGTAACTGTTTTCCATAATGCCTTGCTATATTTTGTCTACCATTTAAAGATTGTATATGATTTGCATCTGTTATTGGAGGAACATTACTCTGAGTATTTCATTGCTGTAAGTAATCATGACCCCAGAGATTTATTGCTATGTCTGTCACATATGGTTTTAGCCTTCTTTTCTGAACTTCTGGTCCAATGCAGACAACCCAGGTAAGACTCTGGTGAACTCTAGATAGAGTTTCAATCCCTAAAAATTGTACATTCACCTCTTTAAGAGGTCATCTCTAAGGCCAGGACTTTTGGGTAATAATAGTTGCATCCACCCCAGTGTCCACTAAACCAGTAATAACTTTATTATTAATTCTTACTTTCAACTGAGGCCTCTTATCATTAATAGAAGTTTGACAAATTATGCATTTATCATCTCCTCCAGTCATGTTTGATTCCTCATTACTAGCCAAACTACCATCTAGAGTAGTATCACTTTTTCAATAGGCAATGTACCATGTATTCGTACTGTGAAAGATTGTCCTCCACAGTGACTGGGAATGACCAGACCTTTCTTGATGTGGGGGGCCTTCGAGAGGCACCTCAAAGTGTTTCCCAATTGTGACAGGTTTCCTTGAATGTCTCTGGTTGATCTATGTTCATTGGTCCAGTGTCTGCCCTTACCACATCTACACAATCCAGAAGGCAGTGGCCTTCCATATGATGCATTGAAAGAATTCCTTTGCCTATGATTTCTATTAATATGTCCCATTCTACCACAGCTGAAAACATCTAGGGTCCTGGTGACTTCTTGGTGTCCTGGGGAAGGCTCTGCCTACCCAAGGTCCTGGTCCATAGTAGTGATAACCTCTGGCCTCTTGGTACCTATGTTGACCTCTGTAAGGTGCTTCTCCTTCCCAAGCCCCTGCGTCATCACCTTTAGAACTTTTAATCTCCTGTTGCCGTTTTAAAACTTTTGAGATTCCCTCTCCTACCCCACCTCCTGTATCTTGTACTTTATAGTCGAGATTGGCTGTATGCAAAACCCATTCCTCTAGTGGCACTGATCTGATCTTTAAAGTCAGAAGTATTCTTTTGCATATTGGGTTTTCATTTTCATAAGCTATTGTGTATATGATTGACTTTTTGTGTTTCCAGATCTGTTACCTGTAATTCTACTGCCCTAATTAACCTTTGTAAAAAGTCAGGGAACTGTTCTGTCGGTCCCTCTTCTATCCTGGTATAAGCTTCTACCCTTTCTCCTGGCTCACGAACCTTGTCTCAGGCATTCAAGGCTTCTGTCCTGCATAAGGACAATATATGGTCATCATATTCAGCCTGAACCTGTGGATCAGCATAAATGCCCTCATCCAGGATCTTAGCTTGGGGAGCTTCATAACTGTTCTTTATGCCTTGAAGCTCTAGGGCCTTAGCATCCTCTCTCCGGAGAGACCTCCACTGTATCTGAGATGAACTGTCAAGCACAGCTGCCCCTAGGCATTCCCAGTCTGTGGGCATCACCCTGTTAAAAGTCGCCCACAAATTTAATAGTTGTTTCATATATGGGCTATGGAGACCATATGAGACAACTGATTCCTTGGTATTCTTAAGATCTTTTAACTGGATGGGTTGCTACTGGTATGGCATCTGACCATGTGGATGCTTCTTAGACGGCGGTTTTCTGTCATAATTTCTGGGAACACAATTGGTTTACGCATAACAACCTTAGGAACATTTTCCTGACTTTTGAACTGAGTAGGTGCATCGGAATGGTAGTAATTTGATTCTGTGTCATCCATAGCTCTTAACCTGGCAACCATAGTATCATGTAGGGATTGAATTTCATGAGACATGTTAGATTCTAAGAGTTTCACAGAATCAGTAAGTTTGTTTGTTTTTACATCTACCTGTGCTTCTAAATCTTAATGTTCTCATCCTTAGACAGTATCTGAATGGCATGTAAACTGCCTTCCAAATATCCAATCCTAGACTCCAACTTGTCATCTGTGGCAGTAGAGTCCTCAGACATGGAGCTAACCGCATGTGCTAGGTCACCAATCCTGTCTCAATTCTTAGCTATTTTTGCATTTAAATCATTAGACATTGAACAAAGTTTGGTTTCTATTTGTGCAAGACAAATGTCTTTTCTACTTGTGTTAGTAATGTATTGTGGCTATTCTAAACTTCCTTTTGTAAATGTTCCATGTCTTCTACTTTAGAAATCAAATTTTCCTGGCTGGCTTTTATATCCTGCATCCAATTTGCTACACTGTCCGATTTCCTGTGTCTCAATCCTCTGGCTAGAGATGTCAAATGAACTATAAAGCTGATTGCTAACACAGCATATAGATTCATCACTGGAAATTCATAAGCCTCCTCTAACAATGAATTCATATAAGTAGCAAGAATATTCCCAGTTTTCTGCTCAGATATTGCTCAGATATTCTGCCATTCTGCAAGTTTACCTGTACCACAGTTGCTGTCTAGCTGCAGTAACTGTGTTTAACAAGCAGGTGGCACAGGTGGCCAGTTGTGATGGTGCAGTGACTGGGGTTTACTCTCAAAATAAAATGACATATGAATATATAGAAGACAAATATACCAAATTTCATCTCCAATGTAGATACAATGCAATTCATGTTCCCCATGAAAGTAGAAAGAGCTGTGCATACAGCTAGCGTTGAATAACTTTTACAATTTATTTTGTTTAAATTTCTTTTTAAAAACTTACTTTTGTTTTTTCACCCAATAGATTTCGATCATAATTTCCCTGCCTAACACATGCACACAACTTCTGTTTGCTCTGTTTCCTTGGAAATGAATTCTAGAACTTATCTATGCTAAGTAAGTTCTCTACCATAGACTTAAGTATTCAGTCCCATTTTATTATTTTATATTTTATTTGATCATTTTATTTTTTTAATTTTGAGATAGGGTCTCACCAAATTATCCAATCTGGCCCCTACTTTAATCTCTTCCATCAGCCTCATGCACAGCTTAAATCACAGGTATACACATACCATCATTCCGAGGCAAACATGAGATCTAACACTGATGTATTCCATGAATACTGTTTATGCACATTCCTTCAAATGCTTCAGCATCCATTTTAAATGTTACTTTCATCTTTCTTTATTCATTTAATGATTGAGAAAAATAGCAAACTACATATAAAATACTTTCAAAAATCTTCATTAATGCAAGTCCAAGCATCAAAGAAATTGTCTACAAATAAATGAGTCTACATGTTTCCAGATTTTAATTCTACCTTTATGTGTTTATACAAGATATCATAGTCACTGCAAATTTGTACATGCTATTTATTATTTGTTAGTATTAGTATTTAATTACATCTTTTGTGTTTGCAAATCATTTCCCAGTAAGTTTAATATATATCTATGCTGTGGTTACATTTTGATGGCAAAGCAATGGACATTTGAAAGAAACAAGGAAAGCATGTTAAACAAAATAATTGCGCTGTTCCTTCACAATATTAAATATAATCCTGTAGATATTTTTCTTTACATATTCTGAACTAGTAGGAATGTCTCTTCTCTTCCTCTAGAGAAACACAGAGATGAATAAAGATGACAGAAAGGGACATAAAGATACACAGATATTTATCATCTTTTGTACAACAGTATCAATGCTATATTGACTAGCATCACTACTATCCTAACAGCACTACAGGTCTTAGTTTTGTTTCATGTTGCTGTGATAAAATACCCTGTGACAAAAGCAATGTGGGCAAGAAAAGGTTATTTTACCTCACCATTTCAGGTTATATACCATCGTGTCTGGGAAACCACAGCAACAAACACTTGAGGGAAATGATTACATTACATCCTCAAAAAGAAGAAAAAAGAAAATTGCTCAAAAAGAACAAGTGAGGCATGCATACTTGTGCTCAGCCTACTTTCTCCCCTTCTAGACAGTCCAGGGCCCAAACCAAAGGAACAGTGCTGCCTACTTTTAAGCTGGACTGTCCCATATCAATTAAAGTAACTAAGACAACCTCCTGAATACATACCCACAGACATAGATGGTCTAAACAATTACTCATGGAGACTTTCTTCCCAGGCAATTCTATACTGTGTCAAGTTCACAAAACAACTATTTTCCAACCCCTACAGTCTCTTTTATTTTACTATATTCTGTGGTTATTCAAGATTTATACTCACATTTGCAGACTTGGAACTAGCAACCACAGATGAGAGAAAATGTGATGCTTGTCTTGCTGGGTCTGGATTTCCATGCATTTATCTGAAAATTCAAAACATCTTTTTAAGTAAAGGAAATTTCAGAAGAAAAAAATGATTGTGCCATGCTAACATTAAATTGTTCTAAAGATCACGTGCATAAAAATACTTTGAATATCTGAGCCTAGAATCAAATCAAATGATATCAAGTTCCTGGTTCACACCTGGAAGACTGGCACTCAGAAAGCTGAAGAGGAGGATCACCTTGAGTTCAAGGCCAGCCTGCGTAACATAATGAATTCTAGGCTGCCCTGGGCCACACTGAGACCTTATCTCAAAACACCAAATGTGTTTACTTATACTTTCTTCAAATTGAGTAATTTTCTGGTTAAAGTCCCTTTTTAACTTCTGATTTATGACATTTACTCACTAATTAAAGAATGAAAAAATAAGATGATTATATGGAAATTAATTTGGTTTATCCAGCCACAGTTTCTGGAAAAACAGTTTAGCTCTAATTTGTTAGCTCCTTTCCCAAATGGTTACTTAAATCGTTTAGAAGAAAAAAGAAAAGGAAAAAGCAATCCTCAGTAAGAATATTCCTCTTTTGAGTTGTTAGCCAGGGCTGTACAAGAAACCTCCAAAACATTCTCTTAGTTACTCCTGAAATGTAGAGGGTAAGTCCCTATTGCTGAAGATACCATGCACTTCAGAAATGGGGTCCACAGTCCCATGAGGTGGAACTGACCTGAATATCCCCTCCCTAAGAACTAGATGTCATGGTACCAGAAGGCTCCATGCAAGTTTCCAAAGGAAGGAAGAACCAGTCATACCCAGCTATGATGCCTATGAATTACCTCACTGTCCAACATGGCACAAGAGTACATGGCACACATACGTTGGCAGTAACCAACAGCTCTCTGATTTGACTTAAGACCCACTTAATAAGAATGCTATCATGCCTAGTACTGGAAACCTAGCTAACTACTCAGTCATGGTTATGAGAGGAGAACCTACAACCACCAATTTACAAAACCTGCATAACCCCTAACAACAATCTATAAACAGTTGTCTTGATAGCCACAGATAAATGTAGCTTTCAACCCTCATCACTTCTCTCTGCAACAGATAGAAAACTACAAACAATCTAAATGCACAGTTGTGAACCCCAGTCCCAATGGATATACATCTACAAAACACTCCTGTACCAAGGCGCAGGAAACATTGTGAAAGAGAGGAAGTAAAGATTGTAAGAGCTGCAACATCATAGAATTTGCTATGAGACTGTGTCTCCTAACAGTGTCAGAAGCTATACCCATAAACTTTTATCAACATGACTGCCCAAAGATGATACCCATAGACATGGCAAACTGGATGAGGAAAAATCAATGAGGCTTCAACCTTACACAGAGAACTATAAGCAACTGAGGAGGGCTAGGAGCAGGAGAGGTGGTCTTTTCCAAGAAAGAGAACACCAATTGGTTGTTCAGTGCCAAATGGCAGACCAGAAAATATACATGTGAGTAACATTTTATGAACTGAACAGGTGGTAATACTTAGGAATATAAATATATCTGTATACAATTTGTGAAAAAAGTGGCCAGCAATTTTAAGTAGAACAAGGTGAGGTATATGGGAGGGTTTGGAAGGAAGAAGAAGAAGGAAGAAATATTGTAATTAGAAGCTCAAAAATAAATTTTTTGAGATACCATCATTTTGTGACATAAAGCTTGTCACAACATCACCCTGATCTAATATTCATTTTTCTCACCTTTACCCTCAATAATCTTTCTCTGCAATTACTAGCTCTTTATTACAGCTTCTTTTTAAGCTCTGAGCTTTATAACTTCAAAAATCTCCAAAAGGTATTTTTAAAATAGAAGGCAGAAGTATCCTTTATCAAAACAAATGCAGTTATAAAACTTTTTATAAAGAAAATACATTCTTAATTTTTCTTGTACTGTTGCATCTCCAGATTCATTTTATCGTCAATTTTAATAGTGGACATCCTCCATTGAAAAGGCCAAGACTCTACCCAATTTACGATTGTTTGTCCAACTTCAAAGGGGCTCCTACTCCATTGGTTCCTAGTCTTTGTTACAATGGAGGTCTTCAATATCCTTGTAACTGTAATAATACACACAAGAAAATGGAGAGATGGCTTAGCATCTAAGTGCCGCTCTGCTAGGGCACCCAAGTTTGGTTCTTAGCACCCACATCAGAAACGTAAAACTGCCTGTAACTCCAGCTCAAGGGGAACTGACATTTTCTTCTGGATCTCAAAGGCACCTGCATATACATAGACACATAAATAAAAAGAAACATAAATCTTAAAATAACACTACAGTATTTTGGATTAAAATATTATGGTAACTTATTTTCCCAATAGTGAGATCTTTGTGATTACTAATATTCAAGTGAGTGAACAGCATGTTTCTTTCTGAATCAAATAATATACTTGTGCTGTTGTGATAAACTACAATGTAATAAGTCATTGTAATGTAATTTATCATAAGAACAATGTAATTGGATACAACCAACCTGTTATGCATGAGACAGACTGAACTATCTCTGGTCTAAACCAACCTAATAAGTTATTTATCTATTACAAAGATTAATGTAGGTCTTAGTACAGAGACAGAAAAAAATGCAGTTTTAAACATTCCAGTTAGCTATCAGTGCAATATAAATGATACAGATTATATACTGGTAAGCTCTGGAAACATGTACATTCAAGCAACATTATACGGACTGAACATATATTTATACACTTAAGGGGTGTGTGTGTGTGTGTGTGTGTGTGTGTGTGTGTGTGTGTGAAATTAAAGAAAAGGAAGCTATGAATTTGAGAGAAGTCAAGGGGAAACATGTGAGTGATTGAAGAAAGGAAAAGAAGAAAATTTGGTAATTGATTTTTCAAACACACACCATATATATTTACATGAGTTGATCATGGTGGCACATGTCTTTAATCCCAGCACTGGGGAGATAAAGGCAGGCAGATCTCTGTAAGTTTTAGGCCAACCTGGTCTACATAGGAAGATCTTATTGCAAAATAAAAGACATATGAAGTGGCATGAACTCCTGAGCTAATTGGGAGCATGAGGGTAGGGGAGAGGGAGCTGCCACAATAAGAACACAAGAAGAGGAGTAGAGGAGAGGAAATGGAGGAGCAGAAATATTGAGTAGGGGAAAGAATAGAGGAAAGAGAGCAGGATGAGAAATACCATATTAGAGGGAGCCACTATAGGTCTGAGAAGAGATCTGGAACTAGGGAGATCTCCAGAGACCTACAAGGATGACACGATCTGACAATCCAGGCAATGGAGGAGAGGATAACCTAAAAGCCCTTCCCCTAAAATGAGATTGATGACTACTCTTTATGCCATCCTAGAGCCCTCATCCAGTGGCTGATGGAAGCAGAGACAGACATCCACAGAAATACACTGAGCTGAAATCTGGAATTTAGTTGAAGAGAGGGAGGAATGAAGATCGAAGGGGTCTGTACCAGGCTGGAGAAACCCACAGAAACAGTTGGCCTGAACAAGGGAGAGCACTTCAACCCCACATGCTATCTGGGAGGCCAGTACAAGACTGATCCAGCCCCCTGAACATGGATGCCAATAAGGAGGCCTCTGAACTCCAGGGAACCTCTGGAAGTGGATTAGCATTTTTCCCTGGTGTAAGAAGGGACTTTGAGAGCCCATCCCACGTGAAGGGATACATTCTGGCCCTGGACACACAGGGAAGGGCCCAGGCCCAGCACAGGAAGATTTGGTGGACTTTGCAGAGCCCCCGTTGAGGGTCCTACCCTGCCTGGGGAGTGGTGGGTGGATGGGTTGGGGGGTAGGTTGGGGGTGGAGGAGGAGGGATGGGGGTGAAGGGAGGGAGAGGGAGAAGGGACTTACATGTGAAACAAGCTTGTTCCCTAACTTGAATTAATAAAAAAAAAAGAGAGAGAGAGAAAAAAAAAAAGAAGGGACTTTGAGCCAGGCATTGGTGGCGCACGCCTTTAATCCCAGCACTCGGGAGACAGAGGCAGGTGGATATCTCTGTGAGTTCAAGGCCAGCCTAGTCTCCAGAGCGAGTGCCAGGATAGGCTCCAAAGCTACACAGAGAAACCCTGTCTCGAAAAAAAAAAAAAAAAAAAAGAAGGGACTTTGAGAGCCCATCCCACGTGAAGGATGTTCTCTAGGCCTGGACACATGGGGGAGGGCCTACGTCCAGCCCAGGATGATGTTGTAGAATTTGGGGAGCCCCCGTCGAGGGATCAGAGAGAGGAGGGGGGAGGAGGATGGTGGAGGGTTGGGCTGGGAGAGGAGGAAGAGATTGACATGTGAAATTATAATTTTGTAAAAATAAAAAAATGTAGAAAATAAAAATAAATAAATAAAAGACATATGAAAATCAATGCTACCTATGCTTAACTCAACATCAAAATATCAATGTCCTAGAGAGTATAGAAATCTGATAACATGGATATACAGCAAACAAGAAAGGAACAAATATGGAAGTTGATGGTGAAACAGGCTTGATTTCCCCTACAATACTATGAAAGAATGGAAATGCATTTGCATATGTGTGGGCATTTATTATGGGATAGTCTCAGTAGATGTAAAACACCAGATATAAATGAGTAAAGGTAGAGTAATCACAGGAAAATGTCAGCACACAAAAGAACACATGAAGAAAACATCTTTGAAAATTTGTTAGACTAACAATTTACATTCATCTCAGGTTGTGTACTTAACCACATAAGAAATATGCAAATTGAGTGCCTTGAGAGAGCCTGGAGAAGCAGACTATTTAAAGGAACATAATGATGAACAACAGAAAGTAGAATAGTTCAGATGCCCTAACCAAATCTCCAATTGCAACTTTTACACATGTAGACAGACACAAATACACACCCCTACACATTCATACCTGGGAACACAACAGCAAAATTCCTACAGACCAAAGCCTAATGAAAACTTTGCACAAAGTCAAAGTGAGACATGATCAACCAGCTTCCATTAAAAAGAAAAGTCAGTAAGGGCTCAGTATTATTACTTGGAGACCAAAAGAAGCAAACATTGATAAGTGAAATGGAGTAGATAAGAATAGTAGGCAAGAGCAAGAGGGAGTCCTGATATAGAAAAAAAAAAAAAAGAAAGGTAAGACACATGCAATGGTTCTAAAACTTGATCAGCTTGGAGAAGAATACAATTAGAGCCAGGACACCAGCTTCTTAGGAATTGGGGCTGCCTCCCTAGACAAAGTTTCTAATCATTCAACCCTATGATGACAGCGACCGTCAGACTGCAGCTATACTCGAACATTAGGGTCTTGGAAGAGGTTACTCTCAAAATTGAGGCTGAAACTCAGGAGATTGTTCACTAGCATGCTGGCACTGATCTTTCTGAGAGGACCAGATGTGTGTCTTAGAACTTGAAGACAAATTTTACCATATCCACGGTAAAGATACTGGGAAAACATGGCCCTGATTTTGTGTAGGGCCTTTATGAGGGTGGAACCAGGGGGAGGGAGAAGGGGCAGAAGAAGGCAAATACTGCTTCTCTTTCCTCTGCACTCTCAGTCTCCCTCTAGTGAACACAACTGTAACAGCCTAACACAGAGCAGACTAGTGAAGGGAAAGCAGCCTTGCCATTGTTCCTATCACAAAGCATGGGATTTTGAGCTGCAACAATTAGATAGCCTTTATGTAGCACTTGCTGTCTCCTAAAGCACGTATTCTGACAGACAATGTAGTAGTGACTCTCTCAGGTGCTGAATATTTCTTTGGAAAAAACTAGTTACTGTAGGTAAAAGGTCTCTGCTAGAAGCCCTATGACAACCCTGCAGCTTCACTATGGCTGCTGAAGACTCCACGGTAGCATTAGAAGGAAGAGCACAAAGCCAAGAAGCCTGAGGACATTCCAAGAGAGATATAACATTTATAAAAACAATAGCTGAGTTTTATGCTAAGTTCTTCTATATTAAAAAACACTACATTAAATAATTCTGATGGTTAGCTTTAAACTTGCCACAACCTTAAATTACCTTGGAAGAGAATTTTAATGTGGAATAATCTAGATCAGGTTGTCCTTTGTGCAGGTCCTGGGAGGGGCTACCTTGATTCTTTTTAAATATTTCAATTGATTTATTTATTGTATGTGTACAGGTATTTTCCTTTCACATATGTCTGTGGGCGACATGTATGCCTATAGCACAAGGAAACCAGAAGTAGTCATTAGATCTCCTGGAACCAAAGTTCCAGATGCTTGTGACCTACCACATGTGCTGGAAATCAATACAGGTTCTCCAAAAGAGCAGCAAGTGTTTCTGCAGCTGAACCATTTCTCCACCCCACTGTCTTGATTCTCAATTGACATGGGAACACCCACTCTGAATGTGAATGGCACCATTCCATGGTCTGTCTCTGGACTGTATAAAAGTAGAGAATGCTAGCTGGGTATTAGTTTCTTCTCTATTACTGTGATAAAACACCATGACCAAACCCACCCATAGAAGAATTAGTTTAAGTGGGCTTATGGTGCCCGAGGATAGAGTTTATGATGGAGACATCAATTCATGGTATCAGGAAGCTAGAGCTGCAGCTGGGAAATTACAACTTAATCCACAAGCTGGGGCGGTGAGAAAGAGCACACTAGGAATGCCAGTCTCTGGAAGCAAGCTTCAAATCATGTGCCCAGTGACACACCTCCTCCAACAAGGCCACACCACCTAATCCTTCCCAAATAGTTCTACCAACTGGAGATCAAGTATTCAAAAAATATGAGTCTATGGAGAAGGGGCATTCTCATTCAAACCACCACTTTCACATTCCACTCTCTGGCCTCCACAGACTTGTAATCATATAATAGTGGAATAATAATCAAACTCTCCATAGTCTGTCAGTCACAACCTAATCTAAAAGTACCAAGTATCTTCCGAGATTCAATGTAATATCTTAGCTGTAATCCTCTTGTAACCCCCCCCAAAAACAACAAATTATACACTTTCAACATACAGTAGTACAGAATATGCATTACCATTCCAAAAGGGCGGAACTGGGGCATAGTAAAGAAACACTGGACCAAAGGAAGATGGAAATGCAGCAGGAAAAACGCCAAATGCTATACAGTTCCCTGGCAGATGTTAGAGGTGTGGCTCTGCTTTTCAAACTTTGCTGCCTGCAACATACTTCTCTCTCTTGGGCTTGTTCCACTCCCTATCTGTGGCTTCAGTGGCAGATATCCCACAGCTTTGGCACCTCTAACATCTTGGGATCTGCAACACAATCAAAGCTTCACTTTCTCAGCTTCCTGAAGTGGCCTTTCAGGGCCTCTACATCGGGCATCCATGCAGGGCCTTCATGCAAGGACACCCCTGCCACATACTTGACCTCACAGCTCACATTAACCACAGAAAGATATTTCAGATCTACTTTGTTCATGACCCTAAAGAAAGAACCATGTGGCTAGCACTGCCACGTATGGCTGCCTGCTTGCACTGGAACCTGGCCCCATGAATCACATTTGCAGAAGCCTTGTCTTATTGTTACAACTTCAAGAGCAAAAATATTTAGTTCTTTTCTTCTCATAAGTTGGGATCTTAGCTGGGTGGATTGTTGTGATATTTTGTTTGTGTTATGACAAATAAAGCTTGCCCGAAGATCAGAGGGTGGAGCTAGCCACTAGTTAGCCATAGAGGTCTGGAGGTCTGTATAGACAGCAGACAGGAAGTGAGATGGCTGGGCAGAGAGAAGAAATGATAAAGCATGGTATAGATAGGAGCTCAGCCCTTTTTGGTCTGAGATTTTGTAGAGGTAAGTACTCTAGTGGCTGGCTGCTCTGCTTTTTTGATCCTTCATCTTTCACCCCCCAATATCTGACTGTGGGTTTTTATTGATAAAACTAAATAGATCCATACTTCAGGGATTTTGTCCTGAAGGTGCCAATCCCTTTGTTTCAATGTGTATCAGGTCTCACTTAACCTCATCCCTTTCAGCACATGCCTTGTCTCCAACATTAAATTTCCTGGGCCTTTTTTTTTCTCTTCAAACTGTTTTGTTTTCTTTTTGCACCACTTGCTCTTTTTCATTGTAGACTTACATAGGAGTCATCACTAATAACTATGCAAGAGAGTCAAGATAAGACTCTCTTAAAATCTACTCTGCCAAAGAAATTAGCCCATTGCCTTTTAATTTAGCCTCAGACAAATTATTAGAGCAAAGCCCAAAGGCAGCCACATTCTTTGTGAAAGTATCTCAATAATGGTCTCTAGACTAGTTGCTAGTATTGCCCCCTCTGAAACCTCTTAAGTTGGGCCTTCAATGTCCACATAGCTCTCAGAACTGTCTTCTAAGTTCCTACTAGGATGGTCAATTAAGCTCTGCTTACAGCATTCAGCTACTTATCTACTCTCAAGTCCTAAGTCTTCCACATTCCTCCAATAACAATATGGTCAAGGTCTTCACAGCAATAGCCCACATTCTGGCACCAACTTCTGTATTAGTTACTTTTCAACTGCTATGCTAAAACATTACAATCAAGGAAATTATAAAAGAAGTATTTTAATTGGGCTTCTGGTTCCAGATGGTTAGCATTTGTGATGGCAGAGTGAAGGCACTGTGACTGGCAGCGGGATTAGCAGCTGGGAGCTCACAGCTTGAACCACAAGCAGGAGGCAGACAGAGGACACACTGGGAATTGTGTGAGTCCTTTGAAACCTCAAAGCCTTGGGGGAGCATTATCACCCCAAGTAGCATAACTTTATATATATATATATATATATATATATTATATATATATATATATATATTATAATTTTAGGTAAACATAATGTAGAAGTGACTGACTCCCTATGTCTTTTTCAAGCATCTTTAGTTGTTACTAATCCCTCCTCCAGCACTCTCTGTTTTGCCAGTCTTCTCCCTTCCCCAGTTAAAGCCCCTCTCCATACTCAACTCCCTAGTTAAAGTTCTTCTCCCTGCTCCCACCCCAGTTCAATCTCCCACATACTACTACTTCTTGGCATATGACCAAAGGACTTGATATTCCACAGATACATGCTCAGCCATGCTAATTGCTGCTCTAGTCACAACAGCTAAAAAATGGAAAAGACTTACATGCCCTTCAATTGATGAATGAAAAATGAAACGTGGTACAAGTACACGATGGAATTCTACTCAACTGTAAAGAATAATGAAATAATGAAATTTTCAGGTAAAGAGATGGAAATATATTATACTGAGTGAGAGAACTCAGACTGTGAAAGACTTATGTCACATAGTCTCTCTTATTAGTGGTTCTTAGCTCTGAATTTATAGATGTAAGGATGTAATCAGGAGGAACAGCAGAAATCAGGAAACTAAGCAGAAACCAGGGATGAGGGAGCTCTAGAGTGGGAGACAGCAGGACATAGGGACTTGGAGATACCTTAAAATTCACAAAATAATACTTTCGCATGTTATAGAGTAATCTGAGGACAAAAAAAAGATGACAGGTGACTGACTCATAACCTCAGATTCTCTGCAATATTACTTCTAGACTATTCAACAAAGCAGGAAGGTTTACCGCCTCTAATATCTAATAAAATTACTCACCTTGCACACACACACACACACACACAATACTTAGTATGTCACATTTTTGCTGTTTATCCTTTCTAGCCTGTAAACAGCTTTGTTAAACATTTCTGACTTGAGTATTAAGTTGACATATCCTAGTTGTCATAGAAACCAGAATCTCATTAAACATTCTCTCTTTGGTGTTAACATTCCAAGGAAACCTGGAAATTCACATGAATGCTCATCTTACTTGAGCCCCAAGCAGAAGGTCAAGGCACTGAGTTCAAATGCTCCTCTGCACTTAGAGAAAATGACAATATATAGGAAGAAACAGAAAAAATTATTTTTGTTTTAGATCTTGGCAAGAATTGGGAAAGAGAAAAATTCTCAGTCTTACTGTACCTTACTTGAAGCAGTGTTATAAAGAAAAACAAAGAGCATGGAATATGCACCTGTCTAGTTTGGAACCCAATTTACCAGAGCTAAATGTAAGACTTTGTCCTGGGAGACCAGTTGACTCTGGTGCCAAACCAGAGGACCTATGTATATGACACCAGGGACCTACATGGTGGAAGGAGAGCAACCTATCCCATCTAGTTGCCCTCTGGCTTTTATGGCTGCACGCAATTCACACAAAGAAACAAATAAATGTATTTTTAAAGAAAAAATGAAGACAAAACATGTGAATACCAGAGCAAGAAAAACCAGCAACTAGTTTTGCCAGGGTCAGACAAGTTAAGCCTGCATTAGGACAGATGTTCCTTTGATGGTTTGTGAGGACAAAATCGTTGCTGAGAACATAAACAACCCCCCAAGGTACACAGTGCTCTAGGATAATAAAGACACAAAACTGAGCGTGTCATATTTGGGAATCTGCTCTGGTAGTTACAGTGAAAACATGCCATCATTGAATCATGTTTTTGGAGCTAGTTCTTATAAAACTACATTTAAATCTTTTAAGAAATAATTCAATAGTTTCACAGAGATTGCAAAGCACAATCATCAGAGAACACAAGCACACAGAGGTTGTCACAAACAGCCATTCACATTAGGGACATATTGTGATGCAGCACTACCTGCTATTTATAAGTTTAGAGGCCATTCCTATGTGGCCAGACCTACACAGTAACATGAAAATAAACCATTTCCAGGAGCAGAGGCCCATAGTTCCAATTTGAACTGCTTACCTGATTTAGTAACTCCCCATATTTATATTAGCTACCAATATGATGCCACTAGACCCTGACATGGAAAGTTAAACAGAAAACCAACTCTCATATGCTTTTCTGAGCCAACTCTAGCACACCAATGAGTGTGTGAATTACTAAGCACAACAAACTCTGTATGGGCTCCACCGAAAGGTCCCATTGGATTAGATAGCTATATGGAACCTGTAGTAATGGATGGTTCCACAGGTTCTTAGAGTGAATAACACTTATCAAGTTACTTTTCCCAGTTTAAAGAATGGGATGGTTATCCTTCTCATATTCAACAGATCATGAGATTCTGGTAAAACAAATATGCAGGTTTGAGTCTTTCAAGTGACACTCACAAGTTCTGTGATTTTAACTATCCTAGCAAACTTGTCAACCCAATAAGTTAAACTGAGTGACAACATCATGAATGAGTATTAACTATTAGTAGTTTTTCAGAAAACATACATTTTTGTATTGAATTATGAAATGGATTTAAAGTGATTATTCTGAGTGAATAGACTTGAAATAGCATTATTTTCCAATATTGGCAGACAGGATGGGATTCTTCACATCAAAATGTTTCAAAACATAAAACAGATTCAGAATTCAGGAAGGTGGCCATAAGTCGGCATCAAAGTGTCCATGAGCTGCTTTTCTAAAGAGCATCTGACTCTTAAAATTTCTTTCAGGAAAGCACTGTAATAGATCCAACATTTCCACACAGTAAAAATGCACATATTACACAGAGTAATAGATCAGAATGGGAGTACAGTCAACATTTCCCAGTGGCAAGAATTCAGAACATGGTCTTCCAACCAGAGCAGTTCAAAGTCATATTCTTATGAACCAATGCCCAGAGGATCCATACTCCTAACCTAAAGAGAATGAGGCAAGTATATGTACCATCATATCTGAGTGGTGATTTTTCCCTAACATAACTGGGGGACCATAGGGGCTGGAGGTTGAAGAGACTCTGAGAAGCTCCCTGAAGATGGGACACAATTTATTTGCTAGAACAGAATGCTAGGAAGGCAATGGCCTGCAGGTACCCACACACATGACCAACACATACTAGCCAAATTAATGCTGGCAGAGACACACGTGCAGACTGTCACATGGGCCACATAACAGCAGGCACACAGGCCTACAGACAGACATTCAGGCAGACTGGGAAAGCAAAAGCAAAATCTAAAGCTCAGACTAAGCCTCTTGTCTGTGATCTGGAGGTCACATTTGTACAAAACCCAAATAAAGGTGGAATTCTGTCCAAAACAGTCATATGACAGATTTCATCACTGTTTACTTTGGGGTTCTCTGGATATCTGCTATCAACCATTTTGTGCTGCCTGAGGGCCCCCTTCCCAAGATTTCCTACTTTACCCATTTTGTCTCATATCTGGTTTCCAGCCTGCCGAAGCAGAAACTGCTTCTTATACCCCGATGTTCCTCAAAACATCGTCTGCCACATGCTCTTACCACCATGGTATTGCCTTTCCTCATTACCATAGCAACAGACCTGAGCCAACCCCATGACAAAACCTCTGAAAGAATGAGTCAAAAGAAATCATTCCTCCTGTTGAACTGTTAAACTCTCAGGTATTTGTCACAATGATGAAAAAGTCTGACTGACACAGCTCCACTCAAAAGTCATTTATATAAAGACATATTCATCTCTTCATGTCCCCCAGTACTGAAGGGGGGAACTGAAGTCCTTTGGAGTTTTAACAGTTACTCTGCAGGGTCATGGCAAACAAGCATGTCTATCTTCCAGTCTTCTCTTCTACCCATTGACCTACTTTATGAAGTCTGGGAGTCATCATTTAAAAAACAGCCCAAGCCACATTTACCAGCCCATCAGAATTCTTATTTGCCTTTATTCACTGTGAATTACTAAGCAAGGTATTCTCAGGAGCTATGGGAAGGTAACTTGAGGGAGGGGTAAGTTTTTTTAACAAAAGAGAGGATTCCATTCCAAAGATAAAAAAGCAATAGGAAATTCTGTCAAGCTAAAGCCCTGAAGCTGCTTGGTCACCTCAATGAGTACTATCTGAGCCTCAAGATAAGCTGATGGTGCATTTAGGAGGACATGGACCTGACTCCAGCTCTTTAAATCAATCTCAAATTTCTCACATGCCCTGGGGTTTCCAAAAGTACTTAAAATATTTTTAAAATATGAACTCTAACAATTAAAAATGAATAGTAAGTGCTGAATTTACTTCCAAGTGGTTTCTCTAAGTTCACAGGCTACTGTGGGTCTTCATGAAATGATTCCCAAGCAATTCCTTAATATTTACTAAGGTATTCGACACTGGAGTTTCCTGCTTTACTTTTAGCCATGTTAGAAGCATGTTTACACATTATTAACATGTAACACTTGGGGGCCAGATGTTGGCAGCCCAGTTCCTAAGAGGGGACTATGAATATTTATGAGAACAAAGTTATGTGTGTGACGTTTGACTTCACAGTAGACAAATACCATAAGTACAGGCTTGTGTAACCTAGCAAAGATTAGTTAAATGGGTACAAGGAATTAGGAATCTGAGGGTAGTGTCAGTGACTTGCTGAGATCAGGTCAAGGTACTCTACTAAGATTTTCTCTGTATAGGTAACTCTTTATTGGCCTGACAGGATGCAAGCTGACTGCCAATATCATCAATCTTTCCTGTCATTTCTTCTGTAAGCAGTTTCTATACTTAGTAATGGATACTTTTGGTCCTATAGCAAGGAATGTCAGTTAACTTCAGTGTCATTATGCAAAGCTGTAGGAGTGTGTGTGTGTGTGTGTGTGTGTGTGTGTGTACGTCTGTCTGTGTGTGTGTGTCTGTCTGTGTGTGTGCGTGTTTGTGTGTGTGTGTGTGTGTGTGTGTGTCTGTCTGTGTGTGTGCGTGTTTGTGTGTGTGTGGTGTGTGTGTGTGTGTGTGTGTGTGATGTATATATTTTGTTGTTTATTAGTTCAGATTAGGAACAAGCTTGCTTCACATGTCAATCCCTTCTCCCTCTCCCACACCTCCCCCCAGCCCCCTACCAACTCCCACCCCTTCCCCCTCTGCTCCCCATGGAGGGTAGGGTCCTCCATGGGGGCTCCCCAAAGTCTACCACATCATCCTGGGCTGGGCCTAGGCCCTCCCCCATGTGACCAGGCCAAGAGAACATCCCTTCACATGGGATGGGCTCTCAAAGTCCCTTTTTACACCAGGGAAAAATACTGATCCACTACAAGGGGCCCCATAGAGTGCCGAGGCCTCCTCAGTTACATCCACATTCAGGGGTCTGGATCAGTCCCGTGCTGGCCTCCCAGACAGCAGTCTGGGGTCCATGTGTTCCCCATTGTTCGGGCCAGCTGTTTCTGTAGGATTCATCAGCCTGGTCCTGACCCCTTTGATCTTCATGTGATGTATATTTTTAATTTTTTAACTTTTCAAACTCTTATTTTTTATTTTTTGTACTTTTTGAGAATTCCATACAGGACTACTCATATAATTTCCATCCCTTCCTCCCTCTAGTTCTCCTCTTGCCTCCCAACCACTCCCAAATTCATGATCTCTTCTTTATCAATTATTATTGTAACATGTATATATAAATGCAACCTACTAGGACCCTAAGAGAGATATACATGGTTCCCCAGAGAAGGGGAAAGGGACAAGATCTCCTTAGAAAATTGGGAGCATGGGGAGAGGGGAGAGGGAGCTAGGAGAAAGAGAGGGGGAGAAAAAGAGGGGAGAGGAAGATATGAGGGAGCAGAAAGGTTGAGTTGGGGGAAGAATAGAGGAGCACGAGATAAGAGATACTATAACAGAGGGAGACATTATAGGTTTAAAGAGAAATCTGGCACTAGGGAGATTTCCAGAGATCTATAAGGATGACCACAACTAACAATCTAAGCAATAGTGGAGAGGATAACTCAGATACCCTTCCCTGGTAATGAGATTGATGCCTACCTTATACGCCATCCAAGAGCCTTCATCCAGTAGCTGATGGAAGCAGAAGCAGACACCCACAGCTAAACACTGAGCTCAACTCCTGGAATACAGTTGCAGAGAGGGAGGAGTGATGAGCAAAGGGGTCAAGACCAGGCTGGAGAAACCCACAGAAACAGCTGACCTGGACAAGGGTAACTCATGGACCCCAGACTCACAGCTGGCAAACCAGCATAGGACGGTTCCAGACCCCCTGAATGAGGATGTCAGTTTGGAGGTCTGGGAAATGTATAGGGCCTCTGGTAGTGGATCAGTATTTATCTCTAGGATGTGAATAAACTTTGGGAGCCCTCTCCACATGGATGGATACTCTCTCAGCCTAAACACACTGGGGAGGGCCTAGGCCCTGATCCAAATGATAGGACAGACTTTAACGATTCCCCCATGGAAGGCCTCACCTTCCCTGGGGAGCAGAAAGAGGATTGGATAGGGGGCTAGTGGGAGGCAGGGAAGGAGGGGAGGGAGAGGGAACTGGTATTGACATGTAAACAAGCTTGTTTCTAATTTAAATTTTAAAATAGAAAAATATAAAAAAAATAAATGCAACCTACTGAGTTCATTTAGTGTTGCCGTATGTAAATGTGTTCAGGGCAGACTTCTTGGGAATGGATAATCTATCAGGAGTCTCATTCATGGAGAAAACTGACTATTTCCTCTTAGGAGCCATTAATTGCTTATAGATTTTAATGTAGAGATGAGACTTTGTGAAATTTTTGAATCCACATTGGCATGTCAACTGGTGTTATCATTGTGCAGGTCTTATTTAGGAGATCAGAGTTAAGATTTCATGGGTACAATTTCCTGTCATATAGAGAATATACTATCTTGTAAATTCCCTGGTCCTCTGGCTTTCATAATCTTTCTGCCACCACCTCCTTGATATTTCCGGAGCTTTAGGTGTATCAAGTGGGAATGGTAACCATGATCTCTGGTTCTCTACATCTTGATCAGTTATGATTTTGTGTATCTATCTGTTGTTAAAAAAAAAAGAAGCTTCTTTGATGAGAGGTAAGAGTGTGGTGGTGCCAGGCATTGTTGGCACACGCCTTTAATCCCAGCACTCGGGAGGCAGAAGCAGGCAGATCTCTCTGAGTTCGAGACCACCCTGGTCTGCAAGAGCTAGTTCCAGGACAGCCTCCAAAGCCACAGAGAAACCCTGTCTGGAAAAAAAATAGTGTGGCGGTTTGAATATGTCTGCCCCCCATAGACTCATGTGTTTGATTACTTGGTATATATGGAGTGACATTATATGAGCTGTGACCTTGTTGAAGTAGGTACAGCCTTGTTGGAGGAAATGTGTAGGGCACAGGAGCCAGTTAAAGATGGAGCTGAGCATAAGTCAGATGGATGAGTCCTGAGTCGTTTATGAAAAAAGATGATTGGTTGCCTAGATTGAACCAGATGAAGTCATTGCATGAACAGCTCGTGTTTAGTAGGTAAATCCTAGGGCAACTAGGTGAGTGATAGGTTGACCTTTAAAAGTATTGGCTGGCTGTTTTCCCCACTCTGCAGTTTTTTTCCTTTAAAAGATGTTTGCTGTGTGGTAATAAACAAGTTCCTGCTTGACTTAGACTCCCTGCTGCATCTGATTGTCTCTGGTTGGGCTAAGACCATGCAGAAGTGTGTCACTGTGGAGGCAGGCATTGAGCTCTCATAAGCTCAAGTCTTGCCAGGGTAGACAAAAGACTCCTTCTAATGCCTGCTGATCAAAATATAGAACTCTGAGCTCTGTCTCTAGCACTAAGTCTGCCTACACATCAGCATGGCCTGCCATGATGATAATGGACTAAACCTCTGAAACTGTAAGCCAGCCCCAATTAAAAGTTTTCCTTTATAAGAGTTACCATGGTCATCGTGTTTCTTAAAATCAATAGAAACCCTAAGGCAGAGAGATATACTTATCTGCGTTTATAAGGATATAGAAGGCAGTTTTCAATTATGCTGGATTAGGACAATGGTAGTGGCAGATTCTATGATCTCACCAGCCAAAAGCAGGTTTATAGTAGCAGGTATGAATTACCTTCAACTGGATGGCACTTAAGTCACATTAGAAAACTGTTTGGTACATTCTGTAGTTATGTGCTCTTGGATATTTTTTTTTACCATTCTATTCATTGTTGTGAGTACTAGGCTGTACAGTTTTTTGAGACTCCGATTATTTTTCTCTTTAGAACCTTAAAAAGCAACTTTAGATACTATGAGACCATTTCCTCAGGGATGAGGCTTCCAAGTCAGTTTCGTCTTAACTACTCCAAGTCCTGTGTCTAAAGTGTCTAGTGTATTACTTAATAGATCTTGCCAAGTGGTGGTAGTACAATCCTTTAATCCCAGCACTCAAGAGGCAGAGGTGGGCAGAGGCAGTTCTGTGAGTTCAAGGCTAAGCTGGTCTACAAAGCAAGTTCCAGCCAGGAGTGTTATACAGAAAAACCCTACCTCAAAACAAATTAACTAACAAAAGCAAAAACAAGTCCTCTACATATGTGTGACAGTTGTGTAGCTTGGTCTATTTGTGGTACTCCTAACAATGGGAGCTAATGCTTTGCCTGGCTCATGGGAACCTCTTCCTCATACTGGATTGCCTTGTCCAGTCTTAACACAAGGAGAGATGCTCAGTCCTACCTCAACTTGATAGGCCATGCTTTTTTGATAGCCATGGGAGGCCAGCCCCTTTCTGATAGAAATGGAAAAAGAGCAGATTGAGAGGGGCAGAAGAGAAATGGAGGGAGGGAATGGGAAGAGAGGAGGGAGGGGAAACTGTGGTCAGAATGTAAAATAGACAAAAACAGAAGTAATAGGTCTTACCTTCAGGTTCTGAGAGGAAACCAAGGGCAATGGCAATACTCTTTATTGCTCTGGGCATCTCTTGGACTTCCACAACCATGACAATTGAATTCTATTAAGCTGTGACGAAAAACAAATCATTAAAATTTGCAGGTTAATGGATGGAAATAGGAAATACCACACTGAGTGAGGAAACCCAGACTCAGAATGACAAAGCCTGGATGTGGTTTCCAATTTGTGGATTCTAGCTCTGAAACTTTAAGTGTAATCATGTAACACAAAGTAACCAAGAGAATAAGGAGAGTAAGAGAGGCGATGGGGAATAGCTCTAGATAGGAAGATAGTGGGACACAGGTGTTATTAGAAAGGAAATGGGGCTGGGCGTTGGTGGCACACATCTTTAATCCCAGCACTTGGGAGGCAGAGGCAGGCAGATCTCTGTGAGTTCAAGGCCAGCCTGGTCTGCAGAGCCAGTGCCTGGATAGGCTCCTAAGCTACACAGAGAAACCCTTTCTCGAAAAACCAAAAAAAAAAAAAAAAAGAAAGGAAATGGGAAAAATGGGGACACTCTAATTCAAGATGAGGAAAGAAGGCATTATATAAGAGAGGGGAGGAGAAAAGCACAAAGAATAATTAAAATGCCACAGGGAAACATATTGTTTTACTTATATATATTTAAGTGCATGTGTATATGAATGAAATATGCCATTTTAGATAATAAGGCTCCCTCCAAATGCCATAGAGCACCTAGCAAAAACTCTAGAAATCTTGTTTTGAGTTCCTATATTTTTACTATTTTTAATTCTTGAGATTATTGTATAATTACAACTTTTGTCACTTCCCTTTCCTCCCTCCAAACCTTCCCATATAACCCTCACCTCTCCCTTTCAAACTCATGATATCTTTTTATTGTTATAACACACACACATACACACACATACACACACACACACACACACACACACACACACACACACACACACAAACAAACACACCCCTAATATAACCTGCTCAGCCCATATAATGTTACTCATGTTATGTTTTCAGGGCTGACCATTTGGCACAGGACAACAATGTGGTGTACTCTTCCCTGCGAAAGAGCACCTCTGCTGATCCCAGCTTTCCTGAGTTGTCTACAGTTCATTAGGTAGGGATGAGGCCTACTGAGAATTTTCCCTGTCTACTTTGGCATGTCCATTGGTGTCACTCTTGTTTACCTCATGTTTGTGCAGTCATGTTGGTGAGGTTTTATGGGTGTAGCTTCAGACATTACTTTAAGACAGAGCAAACTCCTATAATTTAACTACTAAAGAAGTATCAAAATCAACATTTGTTCTGGTCTTAAAGGGGGAAGTTTAGAATATGTTACCAGTTACAATTAAATTCCCTTTACTAAATCTAGGAAAATACATTTTGTACTTTCCCTGAAGTTGCTGGCTATTCTAATAAAGAATAACTTATAATCATTAGGGTTCAAATGGGGAGAACTTGCCTGGTATAAAATATCTGGTTGTAGTCAAGTTGACCCCACTTTGTTGAACTAATATGAAACTCATCCATATATGAGTGGGGGGAGTGGGGGCTTAGAAAATTTCATTTTTAGGGTAGAAATGACTGTCTAAGAGATCCCTGGCATATATCAGAAACATAAATACCTTTCTCCCAGTTTTGATAGTTTGAGAATGACATCAGAGTCTACATATGCACAGTTCTTGCCTTTGTCCCATTTTTAAAAGAAAATGTAACTCTCCTATGATTAAGTTAGGGATGATTAAGAGTTTCTCTCTTAACTGAGCAGTGGCGGTACATGCTTTTAATCCCATCACTCAGGAGGCAGAGACAAATGGATCTTTGTAGGTTGAGGCCAGCTTGTTCTACAGAGCAAGTTCAAAGACAGCCAGGTTATATGCAGAAACCCTGCCTCAAAAAGAAACAAAACAGTAGTTTCTCTCTCCTCTGTTCCTAGAAAAATAAGTACAAGTTCAGTTATTAATTTCTTTGTACACATTTTGTTTTGCTTTAAATAAGAATTTATTCAAATGGAAAGCCAGAGTTTATTTTCTCATGTACACATAGAAGACCATTCTCTATAGGGTTTTCTCAAAATAAAATGACGTATGAACTCATGGAGAGAAAAATACCAACTCCAATTTCCAAAATAGATGAAATGCAATTCCTGGTTCCAGTGTTTTACCTGATAGTGAATGATAACTCTCTATTTCAATATTTTAGTACATTGGCCTATTTGAAGTATTTTTGTTGTGCTGGACACACCTGGGAGAAAGAAACTTCCATGAAAGAGTTGTCCCCATAAGATTGGCCTGTGGAAGGACTGCCTCTTTCTGAACAGAAACAGATGAGGAGGGGAAGAAGGGGAAACAGCAGTTGGGATACAAAATAAATGAATAAATAAGTTTTGCCTGTGGGCATGTCTATGGGGGCATTTCCTTGATTACTAATTGATATAGGAAGCCCAACCCACTGTGGGAAGAAAGGTAGTTGGCACTAAGAGGGAGCAAGCCTTTAAGCAGCCTTTCTCTTAGTTTTAGCTTCATGTTCATGTAAGGGGAGCTATAACAATGGCAGACAAATTATAATTTAAGCAAAAATTTATAAAACAGAGATGTTAAGAATCTGTGACATTCTTTATACACAGAATTTTTAAAGCAGCAAATATCACTAAAGATAAAACAAAATGCCTCTGATCTTTCTGGTCCCCAATAAAACAGCATTGCCCTGGTGCAGGGCACCTTTGTTGGAATGGAAACAGTAGCAAAAGAGATGCAGGAAGGGACCTGTGATGGGTTCCTCTCTCCCTTTCAGGATTCCATTTCCCTTAACATTATCAGTGAACGAACTGATAACACCCAGGACTCAAAGCAAAATGGTGACATTGGAAGTCAAGATGCAGCATCTGTATATGTGATGAATATTGGAGTCATCTATTTAGATACTTCTTCGATACTACATGACTGTCATTAAGCATAGTAAATACAGACTACAAGAGACATTGAGTCTTAATCCTGTCACCAAGAATATCTTGTGCCATGAACAAAATCTAACACAAAAGAGCCTTTTCTAAGAAACCTGTAATGCCACAAGAACAGGAGTATCATTAAGGGATCTAATTTAGTGACTAGAAAACACACAGAAGTCTACTTTCCAAAGCCACACCCTACTGTGGCACAATAAATACAATGATAGGAGTATTCCAATAGAGTTGACAGTAAAATTTGCAAAACTTTTAAGCATCCAACCTTTTACAGCATCAGTCAACAAATGGATGAACTGAGAGTGCCATTTGTCATGTCACATCTTCATTTGTTTGTTTGTTTTCTAATAAAATGTATTGGAGCTCAGTGACCCTCAGTTTTTGTCCTTTATGCTAATACTATTATGGCAAAGTTGAGCAATTAAAGGGAAAATGTATGGCTTTTAAAAACAGCAATAAGCTAGTTAAGAAAATAATATAAATACTAACTTTGAAAGGAAGTACCCTTCGTGGGTAGATAATATTGCTATTAGAAGCCCTATGTTATTAAACAAAAAAATACAGTGCCAGGTACACTATAGTTCCATATGCATTTCAGGAAGGAGTGCTGTGACATAATGTATTCCAGGTATGATATCACTACTGCATCCATGAACACACAATAGTAGTAGTTAACTGTGGAACCACCATCATTCCATCAGAGTTAGGGGAGGGGCTCACAAGGCTTCACATGTCCCTCGAGAACAATAGGCAGTTAATGGCTACTGGGGAAGAGACGATCATATTCATTGGTGGTACAGTCACTATTAAATTGCCTTTATCCACCTATGCTCATGCAATTAAAATCTAATGCAGCAGGCTACAAAAAGACACAAAGATAGAAAAGGAATGTTTTAGTAAGAAGAAGGGATTTATGGTAGCAGAAACAGAATAAAAGATCATAATGTGGAAAGTCTGATCAAAGTGCATTATATATTATATGTGAAAGTTGCCAAAGAATAATTTCTATTGCTTGAGAATTGAATACTCTAATACAACATATTGTAGCAAATTTACACTGCATTTCCTTTGTCCAGATTCCTCATAAATCCCACCTACCACAGTTCAGGCCCAACTGCATGTCTTATTCTTAAACCCACTAATTCCACTTAGTATAATGTCATTAATTTATAATTATTTCATACAATATGATGGGATCCTATTCTTCCCCACCCCAACTCCTCCTAGATGCTGCCTACCTCACCAAACACTGAAATTCAAGGTTTCTCTGTTCTCAAAAAATAAAATGAAATAAGATAACAATATAACAAGAAATTGAAAGAAAAACAAAACAAAGAAATTAAAATCTCACATGAAGTGGGTTTTCATCCCTGAGAATGGGGCTGCTGTGTTTGATATATATAATATATATATATATATATATATATATACACACACAGATATATTGACACTCTGAGGAGAAAACTGATTTCACCTTTCCAATAAGACATTAATTACAGCCAGGCATTGGTAGCCCATGCCTTTAATCCCAGCACTCAGGAGGTACAGGCAGTCATATATATCTCTGTGAGTTCAAGACCAACCTGGTCTACAAGAACTACTTCCAGGACAGCCTCCAAAGACACAGGGAAATCCTGTCTCAAAAAAACAATAAAAAAGAAAAAAAGACATTAATTGCAAATAAGTAAAACATTATAAATGTACATTTAAAGACAGGAATAAATCCTACCTGATGAACCACTGAAAAAGTGTGCCCCTTCTCTTTTTAACATTAATCATGAGTGTGTTTCATAACCTGCCACAAAGAGTATTATGCCCACTGTAACCTCAGTGACTTATGATGCAATTTAGTGGTAGTCTGTCAATAATGAGGAATGAATCTAGGGTCTCCAATATGCTAGGCAAGCCCTCTGCCACTGCATACAGCACAGTCTCGTGATACAGCTTTAAAATGCTACAGAAAAAAAAAAACCTTGTGGGAAATGATGCTTGCTTAGGAAACTTTCCAGAGGTCTGATTCATGACTGTAGGCAATCAAAGGCCCCTGAGCATAGCAGTTCTCTCACCTTAAGTCACAGAATCAAGCAAGGAAAATCTCTAATGGTGACTCAGCCTCTTCAGGCTGCTCTCAGCAAGAGCTGCCAGAACCTCTCTCCCTCCCACACAATAGGAAGAAGCAAGCACCTGCATCGAAAACTAATACGTCAATTGCCAAACACAGGCTCACACAGGCACAAAACCATCACTGACTATGTAATGGTTTGTAATTGATTCATCATTTAAACCATTGCTCCTCTAAATACAGCTGATTCATTTCTCAGGACACAGGCTCGTTGAGAAGCCACATAAAGAGCAACATGCTGTGTTTTTCCTGCATCAGGGCACTGTGAGCATAATCTGGGGAATCTATGCCATTCCTTCTCAGGGACAGATCCCTCGGGGAGCTGTCCATCATTCAAACCACATCAAGTCAAGACACGTGGCACAAAAAAAAACCAGCAATCAACTATCTCCTTATGTTTTATAATATTTTATGAGACATAAATTTTCTGGCACTATTTAATGGCAGAAGTTTATGAAGGTCCATGGGCTGTAACTGCCCTGCTACAACTTTCTTGGGAATTATTTGCTTCCAACATTTCTCCTGCTTGGTGGGAGAAGATGTCACCATTGGTGAGCACGAAACCTTGCTCTGATAATTGGTTGACAGAGCAATACCCTGATTCAAGGCTGTCAAGGATGTATTGAATAAATGTGCAGCATTCCCTTTGTTCTGTGCCTCAGTGGCTGCTGTGACAAGAGGCTTCTGTTGTTTGCTCTCAGTGACCAACCAGAAATTCATCTCCTTCTGACTGACTTGACAGAGAAAGGCCTGGCAGTCACCTATCAAACACCAGAGACAAGTTAGTTCTGCTTGCTGCTGGGCTGTGCTAATCCCAACATAGTTCACCACACAGTGCATGGACACGTTGCCTTAGTCCCTGACTCACAAGATGGAGAAGTCTTCCTCATGGTGTATTAATTTTATCCTCACAATATTAGCACGGAGGCAGATGCAAAGGTCTCTCTTATGGTTCACAGAGTTCTATGGAAATGAAGGCAGAGGCAGAGAAGGTGTCAGAATGTAAACTCAAGGGGAATGGATGCAGATCACAGAGTCAAGGCGATATGAGGAAAAGGATTTGGTCCTCTGAGTAATACATAAAATATGAAGTGATTTATTATTGTAACAGCAGCCCACAGGGTTGTCACACAGATAAGTTTGCTTTGTTGTGATTGGGATGTCTCTGACCTCTCAGGATACTTTAGAGCAATGCCATGATGTCAGAACTTAGAGGCAGCAAACTCTCTAGGTGCCAAGGAAGCAGCCAAATGCTGAATTCTGCCATTCCTGGGACAAATAACACTAATCACTCAATAAATCAATGACAGATGGACTCCAAGTCTCATGCATGGAGAATGTCTCTTCCTGCAGGCATGCCCCAGTCTCCACAGCTCCAAGGAGAAAGCTCCACAGGCTTATATACTTCACAGACACCAGAAATCTCAGAGGTTGTCAATCTTCCTAATGCTGTGGCCCTTTCATACAGTTCCTCATGTTGTGCTGACCCCCAACCTTAACATCTTTTTGTTGATACTTCATAATTGTAATTTTGCTACTGTTATGAATTGTAATATAAATATCTGGTGTGCACTGTATCTGATATGGGACACCCAAAGGGATGGAGACCCACAGGGTGAGGACCACTGTGGTAGATGGTGCTGTTTTGGGAAGCAAATGTATGGCTTTCACCAGCAGCACAGACATGCATCAGTGTCTGCAAATATATTCAGTGTAGCATTAAGAGCCACTTCTCCCAGATTTAAAGAGCAGAGACAATTGTCCTTGTTATTCATTTCATGACTCTGATGGATAATTCCCATTGTCAGTTTGATTGAATTAGAAATTGCTTCGGGCATTAGTGAGTCACTGGCATATGTCTGGAGAGTGCACTGAGAGATGTTTAACTGAGGGAGAAGAGGAATTCTGAGTGTGAAATGCAGGAACCATGAGCTGGAGTCCCAGTCTGAGTAATGAGGAGAAAGTAGGCTGGCCTCATGAAGCATGTGGGCTTCCTAAGAATCGGGGAAAGAAAGCAGAAGCATGAAGACCCCAGGGACAGCCCTTACCACATAGTGAGCCTGTTGTCAACCTGGCTGACATGAGACAGGTTATCACCTTCCCATTTAACAAACAATAGAGGAGTACACATGCCCTCCATGAATGCTTGCTGGCTCACATCTGTAACTCCATTGGTCATTAAGTTGAGGAGAGGGTTGTTGTGAGTTCCAGGCTAGCCATGGGTACATAGTGAGTTCTGGGCCAGCCTAGGCTACAGATCAAGACCCTGTCTAATAAAAAATGTGTCAATATGAAAAGATGTAGAAAATAAGGTAAGAATGAGGAGGAGGAGGGGGAATACAAGCAAAAGAGGAAAAGCACATTTTTCTGCTTCCATGTTGCACCATGGACCAAGCATACACTTCTGCTGTGACCTCACTGTCACAATGCCTAGAGTTCTTCTGTGTGCTCAGCTAAAAGGGATCTTTCCCTCCTATCTACCCCTCCCCACTCTCCTAAAATTGTGATCTCTTTTTCACTAATTGTTGGAGAGATGGATCAACTGTTAAGGCTCTCTCTGTTTGTCAACCATTTGGTCACATCAGTGAGAAATAAAACTAAGAAACACGAGATTCCACCATGTTCTTCCTGGGATAGAGGGAGGCCTTCCCTAGACAGCATTGTCAGTGTATGCCCAGTCTGGAACAGTTGCCACCCTCTATCTGTGAACACAACACAAGGTTGGTACCCCAGTGACATCCTGGCTCTTGTCCTCTCCTCAGAATGAAATAGTGTTGCAGCCCCCTGGGTAGCCCCTTCTTCCAGAGAACAATTTAGAAGGGCAATTGGGGTTAAGCTTATCTCTGTTCCTTTGTGGAGAATGGCAACAGGGTTCTCCTCAGATCTTCTAGCTCCTAGCCTTCTTTTCTGAGAGACACAAAAATGTCAACATGTCCTCTCTGCTAGCTTTGGTTGGAAGACACAAAAGGATATCGTGGTTCACCTGGGATGTAAAAATAAGCACCTGTGTCAAAAATGAAAGTTAATCCCTGGTCACAGGAGTGACATCTGGCTTATAGGAGCACCAGTGCCTGTAATTATGAGCATTTAAATTGCCTGCTCATAATTCCATGCATATGTAGCATTTGTCACAGGTCGCATGGGGAATGCAAATGGGACCTTAAAATTGCAACCTCAGTTCCAACTAAGGAAATAACAAACTCATGGTCAGGGATCTTTTAAAACTGTAGCTTCACTGGTATAATTAATAATCATAAGTGGGGTACCATTCTGTATTTTTTTACATATTCTAATCATCAAATCAAACTGCACAATGCAGAGATGGCTCAGTGCATAAGAACATTGGCTGGTCATCCAGTAGTCCTGAATACAATGCCCAGTAATCACATGGTATCTTCCAACCAGCTAGAACTGCAGTTCCAGAGGATCCTATGCCTTCTTCAGCCTACATTGGCACTAGGCACACATGCATACAGGCAAAGCACCACACATATAATCTTTTAACTTTCAATCAAGAAATAGCAACTGCACCATTGCTGAGCTAAGGATATATGACTACACAGGCCATAAGTCCCAGAGGAAGAGACTATTAGAATCATTCTGCTGAACTCACATTGTTTTCAAAGGGGTGTTTAGTGGTTTCAATGGGAATGGCCCCCATAGACTTTTGTGTTTGAATGTTTTGCCCATAATGAGTGGCAGTATAAGAAGGTGTGTCCTTGTTGGAGTGTATATGGCTTTGTTGGAGGAAGTGTGTCACTGAGGGCAAGCTTTGAGGTCTCAGATGCTCAAGCCAGTTCCAGTGTTTCAGACTCCTTCTGCTGCCTGGGGATCAAGGTGTAGAACTCTCAGCTACCTCTCCAGCACCACATCTGCGTGCATGCCTCCATGTTTCCTACCATGACAATAATGGCCTAAATCTCTAAATTGTAAATATTTTCCTATATAAGACTTGCCATGCAGATAGACCCATATCTATCTCCATGCACAAAACTTAAGTTCAAATGGATCAAAGACCTCAACATAAATCCAGCCACACTGAACCTCTTAGAAGAGAAAGTACCCTCGAATGAATTGGTACATGAGACTGCTTCCTGAACATTACAACAGTAGCACAGACACTGAGATCAGCAATTAATAAATGGGACCTCCTGAAACTGAGAAGCTTCTGTAAGGCAAAGGACACTGTCAACAAGACAAAAAGGGAGCCCACAGAATGGGAAAAGATATTCACCAACCCCACATCTGACAGAGGGCTGATCTCAAAAATATACAAAGAACTCAAGAAGCTGGTTTCCAAAACACCAAATAATCCAATTAAAAAGCGGGGTACAGAACTAAATAGACAGTTCTCAGTAGAGGAATCTAAAATGGCTGAAAGACACTTAAGAAAGTGCTCAACATCCTTAGCCATCAGGGAAATGCAAATCAAAACAACTCTAAGATACAATCTTGCTCCTGTCAGAATGGCTAAAATCAAAAACACTAGTGACAGTTTGTGCTGGAGAGGATGTGGAGAAAGGGGAACACTCCTCCACTACTGATGGGAGTGCCAACTTGTACAGCCACTTTGGAAATCAGTATGGAGATTCCTCAGGAAAATGGGAATCAGTCTACCACAAGATCCAGCAATTCCATCCTTAGGCATACACCCAAAAGATGCATATTCATACCACAAGGACATTTGCTCAACAATGTTCATCGCAGCATTATTTCTAATAGCCAGAAACTGGAAGCAACCTAGATACTCCTCAACTGAAGACTGGATAAAGAAAATGTGGTACATTTATACAATGGAGTGCTACTCAGAAAAAAAAAATGGAATCTTGAAATTCACAGGCAAATGGATGGAACTAGAAGAAACCATCCTGAGTGAGGCAACCCAGTCACTTTATATCCTTTAGAGGAAATATATGTTTAATATTTTGTACTTATTTAATTCTTTGTGTTACCCATAGATTTAATATTATTTCTAACTTGTGATAAAACTTGTAGGACTACGAACATAAAAGTTTATCCATAGCCACACCTCTAGCAGAAGCCTCCTACCCAACAAGAGATGAGGCCCACTCCCTGAAAACCAGCCAAATTTCCCACAACCTGTACCTGCCCAGCATAATCCCGACTGCCCCTCCTTCCCTTGCCACTACATCCTGGCCCATACTCTGGTAGAAGCTTCCTATCCCACCAGAAGACAGACCAGCATCCTTACCCCCAGAGAAATAGGATAGAACCAAACATGATTGGCAAAAAAGTCAATGTAATGATTGCTAATGATATTCTGCTATATTCATAGATTGGTGTGTACCCCACCTGTCAATAGAGAGGCCTCATCCAGCAGCTGTTGCAAACAGGTGAAGAGACGCACAGCCAAACATTAGGCAAAGCTTGGGAATCCTGCTGAAGAGAGGGAGGAAAGATTTTAGGAGACAGAGGAATCAAGGGCATCACAAGAAAACCCACAGAACCCACTAACCTGTACTCATGGAACTTACAGAGACTGAACCGCCAACCAGGGAGCCTGCATGGGACTGACCTAGGCCCTCTGTTAGAGTAGTGTAGCTTGTTTTTTTGTGGGACTTCTAACAGCAGGAACAGGGGATGTCTCTGACTCTTTTGCCGACTTTTGGGACCCCATTTCTCATACTGGGTTGCCTTGTCCAGTCTTAATATGAGGGGAGGTGCCTAGTCTTACTGCAATTTGATATGCCATGTTTGGTTGATATCCATGAGAGGCCTGCTGCCTTCTTAATAGAAAAGGAGGAGGAGGGGATGGGGGACAGAAGGGAGGTGAGGGGAGGGATTGGGAGGACAGGAGGGAGGGGGAAGGTGTGGTCCAGATATAAATTAAATCATCATCATCGTCATTTGAAAAAGTTTGCTCATAAACCCAATATATTTGGTCATGAATATCAGTAATTTTTTGTTATTAATATAACAGTTTTTCATTGGGACATTCCCTAAGTTAACGTGGACTTAACATGTGACTACTTCATTTCTAACAGAAATCTACTGTAGGTTTGTTTTTCTTTTTTTAATTTTTATTTTATTTTATTAGTTCAAATTAGGAACAAGCTTGCTTCAGATGTCAATCCCTTCTCCCTCTCCCTCCCCTCCCCCCAACATCCCACCTGCCCCTAGCCATCCCCCTCCACTCCCCAGGCAGGGTAAGGCCCTCAAAAGGGGCTCCCCAAAGTCTACCACATCATCCTGGGCCAGGCCTAGGCCCTTCCCCATGTGTCCAGGTTAAGAGAGCATCCCTTCACATGGATGGGCTCTCAAAATCCCTTCTTTTTTTAAAGATCTTACATATTTAATACAGTGTGTTACCCCTGTACAAATGGAAAAAAATTAAGTTCAACATTTCTAGACCAATATGGCTGTTAATTTTTGTACAATGCCAACTGAACATGGTAAACTGGGATACTTTTTTTCCAAAGTTTGTTTTTCTAATAACTTTTCATCAATCAATCAAAAGTTATATAGATTTGGGTTTAAACTTTTGACTTGTTAGATATGTCACTATTATATTTCATTCATTATAACCAGATACCTTTCTGAGTATTTTATCACTAAATTTAATAGTTGCCTAACATTTAGACAGCCAGAAGTAGTACATTACATGAACTGGTGGCCTAGTGGGAAGTACTCTCTAGAAATTCCTCCCCAAATTGATTACTTTGCAATGAATAAACTTGAAAATAAATGACATTGACACATTCTCAGTGTTCCACTCAGTCATTAACCATAGAATCAATGCAATCACCATTTGTGTGGTCACAGGACACTAGTCAGGTTTGTGTTGTCCCAGTTTCTCTAGTAAGTCCCTACCACCAACCGTTAAAGAGTTTCATTTGAGGAGAAACTCAATTCTTTGAAATAGAGTAACACTAGGTAAAAGGAGAACCAGTGGGCATTTTTAACTGCATAAGCAATGTAGCTATATTCTCTGTCAAATCCATTTTTGATAGAAGGAATAAAGAGGGGAAACTATCTTATGAAGTCCTTAACAATGCTGGCATAGAGTTATAAGGTCTCTAGAACTAAAGTTTCTTGCTGAGGGATATCCCTCATTCTGGCAACTGTGGTTGCAACCTTGGTTCTGGGCCACAGAAACAGGGAAAATAGATTGGGTTGAAAACACACACACACACACACACACACACACACAGAGAGAGAGAGAGAGAGAGAGAGAGAGAGAGAGAGAGAGAGAGAGAGAGAGAGAGAGAGAAATCCTTTTCCAAATCCTCACGAAATACAAAGAAACCTATGTAGTCTAGACCCCCCCCCCCAACGTGAGCCCATGTTAAATGTGAATATACTCTGATGAAGGTGTACGCTTTCATATGTATATCTTCACTCTTTTTAGAAAACAAGTGTTTCGCTTGACCATTTAAATTGCTATCAAATCACTATTCTAATGATGATAAAATATTCAATATGACTAGTTGATCTTCTATCTTTGGCTACTGTCAAGCTCCATCAGTTATAAAGACTGATCATTGGCCTGAAGAATTATAACTCACTAGTCTAAATCTGTGTAGTATCTTCTGCTGATTTTTAATTTAATGAGAAAGGGTACATTTATTTCTATTTACAAACACATTATAAAATGAAGGGAAAACATGTATGTTTCTGCTTATTAACCTTTTTCAAAATGCCAACAACCCTCATGCTGTCTGAAGGTCTCTGAGGACATATTAGAAAAATCAATATAGCATTTTGAGAACTTGCATCTCTCATTGAGTATGCAAGATGCAGTCCACAGTAAGTGCTCCTGTCAGGAAGTATTTATAGCCTCCTGGAGATACTGACAATAGTCTGATATGGTTAATGTGCCATCTCTACATGGGGCATTCCCCTCTGGGTAATCTGACCACATTAGCAAGCTAGCTTTTCATTATTATAATGGAATGCTGGATACAGGCAAATCTATGAGTAAAAGAGGTTGTTTAACTTACAGTTTTAGATAGTAAGATTCATTTGTTCAGTTCTGGTGATAGCCTCCTTATTGGAAGAACCCCAAGGCAGCAAGTGACCACACAAAGATATATATTCATATTTGTGCTCTCTGCCCCTCTTTCTAAAAAACCTACTAGTACCCTCCCTTGGATGCTTTATTTTACTTTATTCAAACTGTGTTAATCAGTGTTCAGTTAGTCCAAACAATACCTCAGATAAATCAACTTTTTTTAAAATATCAAAATGAATAGGAGAGATGGAGACAAGGGCCCCACAATCCCCTTAGAAATCACACAAACCTCTATGATCTAAAGCTTTCCACTAAGCCTCACTTCTTCAAGGTTCTGTTGGCTCTTAGTTGTACTGTTGGTCTTTAACACACTAGTCTCTGGGGAACATTTCCAGCTAGAGGATGAATCTAAAAACCTTCCAAAATCTGCCAGGCAGTGGTGGTACATGCCTTTAATCCCAGCACTCGGGAGGCAGAGGCAGCTTATTTAAATTTACACTTTATTTTTTTAGATTTTTTTTGTTTGTTTGCTTGCTTGCTTATTTGGTGTGTGTGTGTGTGTGTGTGTGTATGTGTGTGTGTGTGTGTGTGTGTGTGTACTTGTGTATATTTCTGTGTGTGTGCCTCTGTGTCTGTGTATGGGTGTGTGTTTGTGTATGTGCCTTTGTGTGTGACAGTGTGTGTGCCTCTGTCTGTGTGTGGGTGCCTATGCATGTGTGAGAGAAAGGGAATGAATGTATTCATACTGTGTGTGTGTGTGTGTGTGTGTGTGTGTGTGTGTGTGTGTAGTTGGGATTTTCTTTGGTCCACAACCCAGCTCCCTAGTAAAGACACAGAGACTTATTAATTATTAATGCTTGGCCTTAGCTTAGGCTTTTCCCACTAGCTCTTTCAACTTAATTTAACCTGTTTTTATTCAGGATTTCTTTTACCTTTCTTTCATTATGTATGTCCTACTTTCCTGCTTCTTCCATGTCTGACTGGATTGCCCCTGGGATCTCCATGTTGTCTCCCTGGAATCTCATTTTTTGTCTCCCTCAAGCCTCAATTCCTCCTCCTACTTACTCTCCCTGCCCAGACGTCCCACCTAAACCTCCTCCCTTGCTATTGGCCATTCAGCTTTTTATCAGACCAATCAGGTGCCATAGACAGACAAGGTAAAACAGTAACCCATCTTTACATGATTAAAAATTTACAGACAACTTTACATAGTTAAACAAATATTTTGCAACATAAATAAATGCAACACATATTTGCATAGCTAAATATTCTACAACATGTGTGTACTGAAAAGTACATATGTATGGATGCACATACATACCTTATTCTAGGAATAAGCAACAATAGTATTTTATTTTTAGTTGCAGTGTAACGTATCATCAGTGATTGCCACCCATGTTATTACTAAAATATCATCAAGGCAGATTCTTTCATTTTCACTGGAAATTTCCACCAGCCTTTGTTAATCATTTGAGTCACCAGTCAATTTACATAAGTTCAGGTAGTTTGCTCTTCATCTGCCACCTGAGCAACCTATGGTTTCTCAGAGAGCAACATAGGATTTTGACATCCTCAATGTAACATATTATTGCAGCTTATACTTAATCAAATTTAAGTCAGTCTTAACTAGATTTTGACTAAGCTAATGAATCAGAATAACCTGGAGGAAAAATAATAAAACTATTCATTATAAATTGGGATCCTTTCTGCATGAAGGAAAAATGATAGATATTGTTTTATGATTGGTGACAAAGGAAAAAATATACAGAGATTCCTAACTGCTTAAAGTTCTTAAACTAGCTCACTGCTTAGTGTTCAGTCCTAAACACAGAATATATATCACCTCTTGAAGGTAGCAGTAACATCATGGAAGAGGTTCCAAAGAATAAAAGTGCCTCGGTATTGGAAATAGAAATAGTGGTGTGAAAAGCTATTTTCTGGATACTATATTGCTGCTGTACCCACGAATTCACAGCAACAGAGGTTACCTGCACATGATCTTCACAAGGCCCCTTGAGCATTCCATCATGGTGGAGGGGGTCTTAGCATTTCACACATCCCTGAATATCTATAGGCAATTAATGACTGCTAGGGTGGAAAAAGTCCCATTTCTCAGTGGTGTAGCCACTGTTGTTACCCTTGCTCAAGCAAATGATCCCCGATCCATGCTCCCACAAGCATGGATCTGATTAAATTCAGTGGATCACAAAAATATGAAAGTAGGAAGGAACCTCCTGAAAATAAGAATGGTTTCAGCAGGAAAGCAAGAGGGATGAGGGACAGTTGTTCCTTTGGATGGGAGTGATCATATATATATATATACATATAATATATATATATATATATATATATATATATATATCCTTTCAGAATGATGATTCAGGATGGTGGTCATGCATGCCATTAATCCCAGAAGTTGGGAGGCTGAGGCAGGTGAATCTCTGCGTTTGAGGCCAGCCTGGTATGCAAAGTGAATTTCAGGACAGACAAGGCTACACAGAGAAACCCTGTCTAGAAAAATACAAAACAAAACAACAACAACAATTCTCTATGTATAATCATCTATATAATCTATTAATATATAATTTAAGCATTGATTGTTTGTTGCTATCCTCCATGAGACTTTTGCCTTGTCATTATCCACATGGGACTTCCTGTACAATGAATTTACTAGTGACAGTACTCTCACATGTCATTAATTAATTAATTATTTACTTTTCTCCACTAGGAATTATGTTTATGCACTGCTTTAAATTGAAATCCTGAATAGATGCCATAAAATCTGTAGGTTCTCACTTGACATAGTTTGTTACTGAACCATGGGTTGCTCAGGCAGCTTTATGTACTCATACACTGGATAGAATAAAAGTATTTGACACAGGAAATGATATTCATTTCAGGAATACATACAAAGAGGATACAGAAACTTCACATACAAAATACTGTACAAATACTTCAGTTTTCATAAAAACATTAACCCTAATTTCAACAGTAATTCTATCCTGATATGCTCCCAATATACCAGTGTCAAAGCTATCAGTGCCAGTCTATTCACTCAACTCCTTAATAACTATTTCAAGATTCCCACATTACTGGAGTAAATCTCTTGGCAATTCCATTTTATCTTTCACTATTTTTTTAGTGAATCATTATCATTTTTGTAGCATATGTGAGAACCCTGGAGGAAACTGAATTGAAAAATTTGATTCAGCTTCTCAGAACACTGCTTGATTTTGCAAGACTGAGTGGAGTAAGAATGCAAAATGTGTCCCTAAATGACAGCATTTATGTTGCATTTTGTAAGAGGTATAAATTGGGGGAAAATTTACTCATTGTAAAGCCAATCCAGAATGAATTCTATATTCTGTTGCTTCATCTTGATGGGCATTTCCAATGAACTTCTTTTAGGTCCTATTTATTCTTTATGTTTACGAATGTTTGGCTTGCATGCATGCCTGTGTACCACATGCATGCCTTGTGCCCATGGAGCTCAGAAAAGGGTATCAGACTACCTTAAACTGGCGTTACAGATGGACCATGTGCATACTGGGAACTAAACCATCCTCTGCAAGAGCAACAGTGCTTTTTGCTGCTGAGTCGTCTCTCCAGTTAACTTTTAAAGTTGGTGAAAGACTCATTTCTACTTTCAGAGCAAATGAACTATATTGGATTTTTTTATTCAGTCTTCAAGACTGGCTAGTCCATCAGAAAGAATCTGATACAGATTTAGCTCATATACCACAATAGTAAGTAGCAGATCTCTAATATTTAAAATGAAGGAAACTGTTCACTCTCACAGTCCATTTGTACTCAGGGTTCTTCAAGAAGCTGGGTTTAATTTACTAAAGGAAGGTATGATTTAACATCATCATTTCACTTGTGTGGTTTCCTGGATTTCCTTCCACCTACCACATAGAACACATTCTTGGTTACCAGAAGTCATATAGAGTGTCATCTGTTTTCTAATATAATTTCCACTTTTGGTAGCTAAACCCACAGATCAGACTGGGTAAAGTCTGGGTTAAGTGAAATACTAGGATCTATGTCAACACTCCCCTGTGCTTTATCTATCCCAGATAAAATAACTAAGGGCTTGTAATATTTAGACCATTTCTCAATATTTTCTATTGAGGATTAATTTTAAATTCCATAATTATATATCTCTTACCTTCATAAACTGATCATGTAACAACTGCTGTCCCATACAATAAATGGTCCAGTAGCTATCCAGGCATCAAAAGCTTATCATTCATTGTCATATCATTCTTCTTCCATTTCCCAACAACGTTGATTTTCAATTTTTTTAATTTAAAATATAATTACATCATCTTTCCCCTCCCTCTACTGCCTCCTATCCTGACTATGTTCAACCCTCTCTCCCTCCCTCCCAAATTAATGGCCTCCTCTTTCTTTCTTGTTTTTTTTTTTTTTTTTTTTGGTTTTTCAAGACAGGGTTTCTCTGTGTAGCTTTGGAGCCTATCCTGGCACTCACTCTGGAGACCAGGCTGGCCTCAAACTCACAGAGATCCGCCTGCCTCTGCCTCCCAAGTGCTGGGATTAAAGGCATGCACCACCGATGCCCAGCTGGCCTTTTCTTTCTTAACCATTATTATTACATATACATGTAAATGCATAAACATTTAATACAACCTGATGAATCTGCTAGATGTTACCTGAATGTTTCTGATTGTAGGGCTGACCATTTGGTATCGGTAAGCAATTAGGGGCTCATCTCTGGAAAACACTAATTCTCCCTCTGTCAGCAATTGTTAATTGCCCTTTTTCCTTCATCTAGAGGTAGGGTCCTCTGAGACTTCCCTTGTTTATGCTGGGATGTCAACTGGTATTAGGATTGCTCACGTCTTGTTTAGGGAGCCATGTTGTTGAAATCTCATAGATGTAGGTGGCTTTTCTGCTGTAGCTACAAGGCACAATCTCACAGTAGTTTGTCAGGGACATTCTGAGAAATCCCAATCCTGATCCATGATTAGAATCCACAAGACTACACTTAGGCACAGTGATTTCCTCAAAGTCCTCATAGGAGCTTCTGTGCTACTCAAAGTTAGGAAACATTATATTACACAAATACAAATCATTAGCATTACAGAGGAAATGTGAATGGAAGTAAGTGCAAGAGAAACTAGGCTCAAACTTCCAAGTATGCCAGAGAAGTCATACATGAACACACCTAATATTACTAGAAAAGATGTTTAACAGCCAGGGAAACTCATCTTAGCCTTCAAGTCCAGGACTATTGCTGTGGGTCATTCCTGAGTCATGCAGCCTATTAATGAATGACGACACTTTCTAAGATTCTAGTCCATTCTCCAAGACAAAAACTGTCACTCATACCATATCCCATTGTTAGAATAAATGTAACCAATCAAACAAAACTGTCATGGCTCAAGAGCTTAAGGCATACAAAAACAAACTTATCAGACAGAATAAATGAAGGATACAGAGGTTATCTACCAAGAACCAGCCAAACGCCAAAAATAAAGACAGGTCATTCTTTGAAAAAGACAAGGCTTAAGCAGCTCAGGCTTTCTAAGTTAAACCCCTTATCTCTCACTAAACTACAAACAATGACTATTCTTCTGTCTAAATCCATGGCAAATAAAAGTTTTCTAATTTATTTTTATAAAAAATCCAAATGATGAGTTTTACATATCCATATTTCTTTCTCTTTTTTCTTTTTGGTTTTTTCGAGACAGGGTTTCATTGTACAGCCTGTCCTGTAACTCACTTTGTAGACCAAGCTGGCCTCAATTCACAGAGATCCACCTGCCTCTGCCTCCCAAGTGTTGGGAGTAAAGGTTTGTGTCACCACCACCTGGCTCATATCTATATTTCTAACAAAAATAAGGATCCATTCTTTACCATATCTCTTTTACTGAGGGAATAACTAAAGAAAGCATAGTTTCAACTATGTAATATATGTAACTTATGAAAATTGTTCATTTGTAGGCCATATTTTGCTATTCTCTACTCAGGTGGTTAAGTAACTTGTGCCTAAAGCAAAAAGAAATACTAACTATGAAATTCACCCTAAATAAGAACATGTTTCTTAGTAATATTCATATGAACACTAAAGCCTATGAAAAATGGTTTTCACAGTTTTATCCCTGACCACCAACAAGCACTGCAAGCTCTTGGAGTTTCTTGTGATATGGTTTATGTAATATAGTTACTTAAAATTTGTATAAACTAAATAAGATTCTTTTTTAATAATAAAAGGACAATTCACCATAGGCTTGAATAATAAAATTATTTTGGCAATTCTGAAAATGTTTCCGTTTTCCTAATAAGGAACAGTCAAATAAGAAGGGGAATTTGAGTAATTAATACTAAAACTAAAGCTATTATAAACATTTATGAAAGTATAAGACTGACCTCTGATTTCTGAAATGAACAGAGAACTTTAATTTTCTATGTGATTTCAATTACAAACTTTATTCTGTATATATCAATTGAATCCAATTGAAAAATGACACAGCCTAAATAGCTTTCCATGTACAAATGGCTGGCTATTTTAAGACATAGTGTCTTAGTTAGGGTTTATGTTACAGTAACAAAACACCATGACCAAAAAAAAGTCAGGGAGGAAAGGGTTTATTTGGCTTACACTTCCACATCATTTGTCTTCATGTAAGGAAGTCAGCAAAGGAACAGGGCTAGAACCTGGAGACAGGCATTAATGCAAATTTCATGGAGGAGTGCTGCTTACTGGCTTGCTTGACATGGATTTCTCTGCTTTGTTATAGAACCCAGGACCACCAGCCCAGGGATGATCCCATCTATCATGGGCTGCTCCCCATCAATCACTAGTTTAGAGAATTCCTTAAAGCTGGATCTCATAGAGGCATTTCCTCAAACAGAGACTCCCTTCTCTCTAATAACTCTAGCCTGTGTCAAGTTGACACATAAAACCAGCCAGCACACACACACACACACACACACACACACACACACACACACAAGAGAAATGAATGAATAGCTGGTGACTCACCTACTTCAAGATTTACCCATGGGGAGCTAATACTTTCAAGAAAAGGAGGTTGCTAACACAGTTTCTGCAATAAAATATAAGCTCTTCAAACATACCCACACATGTACACCCAATCAAAGCAATAATAGGCTTTCAATAGGACTTCTATAGAATTAGCTATGCTATACCATTTCCCAGTTATCATGAAACCAGAATATCAGGATAATAATCACATTGACATTAAGCATTCAGTGCAAACTATGATGTACAAATTAATACTGAGACTGAACATATTCACACATAAATTAGTGTTAAGCAGATTACAACAGCAATCCTTAAACAATAATCATTAGACTTTTTGTTTTGCTTTTTAAGGATGGCTAGGAAGGTGACTTAGTAGGCAAAAGTGATTGCAATGAAAACATAGGGATCTGATTCTGGATTTGCAGAACCCACATTAAAATGTAGACATACTTACAAGTTCTTGTATCTCAGAATTAGGAAAGTGGGGAGAAGAGGATCTTTGGGGGCTTGCTAGCTATCCAGATTATCCAGTTTTCAAGCAAGAGACTGTCACAAAAATGTAGGGTAAAGAATGATCAAGGATGCTACCCAAAGTTTAACTCTAACTTCCAAACACATCTTACGATGTGTTAAATAGACAAAAAGGATAATTAATCATTCTGAAATTTTCTTATACAAACTAAGCCAGTTTCTTCCTCTGTTCAAGACCATTTAGAACTATAAAATAATACATATATGTACTGACAGGGGTCCCAAATTCCATATAACCTGCCAAACCCAGTGCAAATACTCAATGGCAACAGATGATATTTTCTGCAAGATTAACACATTCTTGCTATGACAACTTAAATGAATCATAAGCTTGCATCATAGCTAACTGGCTCACATGATTCACAATGATAAAATTAATGAATGGATAATGAGACAGAACACAATACAATAAGCACTTGGACTTGAACATGACTCTAATGAGCACATACAATCTAGGGGATATGTGAGAATGGTATTTTCCTTTCAAGAGCTGCTCCTGTTAGGACCCTAAGAGAGACATACATGCCCCCTGCCCCTGGAAGGGGAAACAGACAAGATCTCTTGAGTAAACTGGGAGCATGGGGGGAGGAGGAAGGTAGGAGAAAGATGAGGGGAGAAGGGAAGGGGAGAGAATATGAGGGATCAGGAAGGTCAAGTTGAGGGAAGGGCAGAGGAGAGCAAGTAAAGAGATACCTTAATAGAGGGAGCTGTTATGGACTTAATGAGAAATCTGGCACTAGGGAAATCTCCAGGAGTCCACAAGTATAACCCCAACTAAGATTCTAGGCAGTAGTGGAAAGGCTACCTTAAACGTCCTTCCCTGGTAATGAGATTGATGACCTTATATGTCATCCTAGAGCCTTCATCCAGTAGCTGATGGAAGCAGACACAGACACCCACAGCAAAGCACTGAGCTGAATTCCTGGTATCCATTTGTAGAGAGGGAGGAGTGATGAGCAAAGGGGTCAAGACCAGGCTGGTGAAACCCACAGAAACAGCTGACCTGAGCAAGTAGGAGCTCGTGGACCCCAGACTCACAGCTGGTGAACCAGCATAAGACCGAAACAGGCCTCCTGAATTTGGGTCAGTTGGGAGGTCTGGGGGTCTCTGACAGTGGAACCAGTATTTACCTCTAGTGCACGAATGGGCTTTGGGAACCCATTCCCTATGGAGAGACACTCTCTCAGCCTGGACACATGGAGGAGGGCCTAGGCCCTGCCCCAATGATGTGACAGACTTTGATGATCCCTCATGGGAGGCCTCATCCTCTCTGGGGAGTGGGATGGGGAGATGGTGGGGGAATGGGAGAGCAGGAGGGAGAGGGAACTGGGATTTGTATGTAGAATAAGATTGTTTTAAATTAAAGTTAATTTTTAAAAGATTTGTTGACTCTTAGAATACTATAGCTGCATAAAATCATATTCATAAGAGAACATTTAAGCATACATCTTGAAATAAAATAAATGACATTTTATTTTAATCGTAAAAGTCAGTAATTTTCTTATTAAGATTACATAGCCACACAAACATCACATTCTATCCAGTTATAGAACAGTTCAGATATCTCAAAATTATCTCATGGCCCAGTTGCAATCTCATTTGCTAGGCCTGGACCCAGACTCAGGCTCATCGTAATATGTTTCCTACCTAAGCACACTTGGTTTTTTCTAGGTATTTCTCATAAATCAAAACACAGCAATATGTAGCTTTTTGCAGATAGCTTATCTCCCCGACTGTGTCCAAAGCTGTGCATGAACATATTAAATTCTCAAAGCGGATCCCGTAAGTATACTACATTTTCCTTTCTTGTTCATCAGTCAAACACTGGGTTGCTCATTATATTTATTCCTAAGTATTTTATTCATTTTGATGTTCTTGTGGGAGAATTGATTTTTTAACTTTATTACTGTTTCTGGTTAGTGTAAACACAATTTCTATCTGAATTCTCTAGTTCAGTCTTAGCATCCATCAGTGAATCATTATCTATCTGTCCATCCAATATAAGAACATGTCTTCCACAAAGATAGAGGATTGTACTACTTTTACAACTTGCAGGCTTTTAATTTCCTTTTAAGTAATATATCGTTGGTAAAAAATAAAAGTATATATTTATCATGTACAATGTGATGTTTTTAATACACTAGCCAAATTGAACTAATTAATTGACATATTCATCAACCCAAAATCTCACTTTTTATTATAAAAGCCATATAGAACAAACCTATATCCAACGTTGTATTAAACGGAGATAAACTGGGAACAGTCCCTTTAAAATCAGGAATGTCTATTACCCCTCTCTCATTCTATATAGTGCTAGAAGTCTTAGCTATTATACCAATTAGAAAACAGAAAAACAGAAAACATGGCTCCTGCAAAGATTCAGGCATTATGCTGACCTGTCCCGTCACCTGACAGAATGCACTCAGGCAGTACCCTGGTCAGCCCAGATGCAAAGGACCCTTTAAAAGAAAGACCCTCACCTTCTTACACTCTTCTTATACTCTTTTTCCTGCTTCTCTCTTTCCCACTCCTCTCTTTCCTGCTCTTTTTCCCACTGTTCTCCTGGAGCAGACAGGATTTTTCCTGTCTCCCTCGTCTATTCTGTCATCTCTTTCTCTCTGTCTCTGTATCTCTTTACCTCTTTTCTCTTTCCTTCTCCCTTCCCTCCACTTTCTAAAAAATCTTCTAAGCTCTGTCTGCCTGGCATGTTTGTCCCTCTGCCTCAGTCACCCTTGCCTTTCATGGAATCCGCCAAGGTCCCCCTTGTGCTCATGTGCTTTATCATAACAGCTCCTCCTAGAATGTTTGGCTTGGGAAGGTACACAATCAACCAAGAGCCCACCTGTAGTGATACTTTGTGCTTTAACAAATAAAGTTGCCTGAACATCAGAGTGCAGCTACTAGTTAGCCATAGAGGCCAGACAGTGGTGGCATGCACCCTTAATCCCAGCACTAGGGAAGCAGAGGCAGGCAGATACCTGTGAGTTCAAGACCACCCTGGAGGCATGTTGGTATTTGAGGACACACTGCAATGGGGGGCATGTCAATACAGGTGGCCTGTGCAGCTACCTGGGGCCATGATGACATCCTGGCCTGGGCTGCTGCTGAGGACTATGTCTGGGTCCATGCTCTTACCATGGCCAAGGTCTGTGTTGATGCCCATGTTGCTGCAAGGGGCCACACAGATGTCCAGAGGCCTGTACCTCAACCTGTGATCATTATGGTGTCCAAGGGCTATGTCATCACCCAGGCCAGAAAATTTGGGTGACTAATGCTGTCAATTGGGTCCATGGTATTATCTGGACTAGTGCTGTGGCTGAGGGACATGTCTGGGTCCATGGCCTGCCATAGCCAGGGTCTGTGTTGACTACTGTAGCTCTTGAGACCATTGAAAACTGTGTAGAGGATGGGGGTCAGGGCCGCCACATGGAGCCATGTTGGTGTCCAAGGGCCACAGTGTCATGGGGGTCAGGCCAGTCCAAGTGGCCTGCACTGCCACCTGGGACCATGGTGACATCCGGGCCCAGGCTGCTGCCTAGAACCATGTGTGGGTTTCTGGTCCTACCACATCCAGGGTCTATATTGATGTCCATAACCCATGTTGCCAACAAAGAAAGATGACATAGATGCCTGGGGTCTGGCCAGCAACCTGTGGCCACCAGAATGTCCAAGGCCTATTCAGCCATCAGGGCCATGCTGATCTAAGTGGCCTGTGCTGTCACCTAGGGCCATGGTGTCTTCTGGGTCTTCTTAGTCTTCTGGTTCTTCTGGGTCTATGACCCTACAGAAGCCAGGGTCTGAGTTGATATCCATGGCTCCTGTTACCACCTAGGGCCATTCGGATGACCAGGGTTTAGTAGGCCCGATATTTTTCTCTGAGGACCATGCCACGGCTGGGGCCATACTGATCTGGGTGACTGGCGCTGCCACCTGGGACCCTGGAGACATCCAAACAGAGGCTACTGCTTGGAGCTATTTCTGGGTCCATGGTCTGAAGCAGCTGGGGTATGGGGTAGGGTTTCTGGTTCCTGTTACCACTGAAGGCTCTGCAGATACCCAGGGTCTGGTTAGTCACTGGAGACTGTTGTATAATGTTATTTTAACTAGACAAAAGGTCCTACATTTGTTTATGCTGTAGAATATTACTTTAATTATATAAAGCAGTGAAAGTAAGCTATACAGATGTAAGAAAGGTAATGAGCTCTGGGGTAAAAGGTAGATAAAGAGAAACAGGTTAATTTAAGTTAAAAGAGCTAGCCAGAAACATGCTTAAGCTAGGCCTAGCATTCAAAACTAATAAGTCTCTGTGTCATGATTTGGGAGCTGGTTGGTGTCAAAAAATAAAAAATAAACCCTGATACATTTTGGTTTTCCAATGTGAGGCCTATATTTCTTCATAGGGCCTGAGAAAGCTAAAGAAAAAAAGAGAGAGAAAGAAACAAAAACAAAACTGGATATGGATTTTTTAAGAACCTCTGCCATACTGGTACACTAAATACATACCAGTACCCTAAGCAGAAACAGTGCGCTGGGTAGGATGCCTGCCTCAGTGCAAGCACCAGCATTCCAGAGCTGGGGGGTTGAATGGCAGCACAGGCCAGTCACATCAATATGTCCCCTGCTGGCAGCATGGCCCACAGACATCAGCTTGGCTTCAGACAGCAACATGGCTGCTAGTGGTAACCTGGGCCACAAACATAAACACAAGAGTCTGGCTGCAGTAGGAACAGAGAACCAGACATGGCCCTCCCCAATAGCTATTTTTAGAACTGTTCAATATCCTGAGCCACCAGGTAAGTACAAATTAAAATTTCTTTTATCACAGTAAGAATGGCTATCAACAAAAAAAAAATCTAAAATCAAATGTTGGCAAGGATGTGAACTGAGAGGAAACCCTTTTCACTGTTGAGTGGGAAAAAAATTAAAATAGCCATTGTGGAACTCTGTTTGGAGATTTCTAAAAAATTTAAAGGAGTACTACCATATGACTCAGCTATTTCACTCCTGGGCATATAGACAGATAATTCCTTATCCTACTATAGAGATATTTGCATCTCCATGTTTATTGCTGTTTTATTCACAGAACCAGATAATTAAAATCAACCCAGTTGTTCATCAACAGATGACTGCATAATTAAAATTACATATAAGACTTACTAAGAAAAATGAAGTTAATTTATTTCAGGAAAATGATGGACTTAGAACATATAATATTAAAGCAGATCATTCAATCTCAGAAAGGGAAAAACTGCATGTTTTCTTTCATATCCATATACAGAATCTAGACAATAATGCATATCTATGTAAACAAAAGAACATTTGGATTCAGCATAACATGAATAAAAGAGAATAAGAAAGGCTAAATATCAGGGGGTGAGGGAGGCTGGACTAAATACAGTTAAAAGACACAAGTTATGAGAGAAAAGATAAAGCTAATTGTTTTTCTAGTTCTAATTCTGTCACGAATTTTGTGGGGATTGGTGGTAAATTATATTCAATACTGAAAGTGTAAAATTTTATACAAAGCTCCACAGCTTCTTTTCCAAATTCCTATTCTAACTATGGAGAAATTCATTGCATTGTTATAGACTTTGGTGTGTGGTGTTTTATTTATTTGCAAGGATTTTTATTGATAAAGTTTATAAAATAAAATATATTAAAAGATGCCACAGTGCTAGAATTAGCAAGAAAAGGTTTTAAAGCAACTGTCATAACCCTGGCTCATAAAATAATGGCTGGTGATAAAAAAAATGACATATGCCATACAGAGAGAAATGGCTTTCATAAAAAAATAGATCAATAACACGTGTTGAGGCTAATGAAGTAACTCAGGTAATAAAATGCTAAACAAGCAAGCATGAGGACCCTAGTTTAATTCACAGCACCCATGTAAAATCGGGGCATGGTGAGACATACATTTAATCTAAGTGCCATGAGTTGGAGACAAGCTAATTCATGGGGCTCACTGACATGGCAGTCTAGCCAAATCAGGGACTCCAGGTCCCAGTGAGAAAAGCTGCCTCAAAAACTATAGTGCACATTCACCCAATTGTCCGTATGCACACATGTACCCCTGACTAGAACCTAATAAAAACAAATCTTTTCTAAAATGTGAAATTTGGGCTAAGGAGATGGCTCAATGGATACAGTGATAGCTTCATAAGCATGACAGCCTAAGATCTATCCAGAGAGGCCCCATAACAAAGCAAAGTGTATATATGCATACTCAGAGTTGCTGTACTGGGGAATTCAGGGCAGTAAGAGACCATACTGAAGAATGACAGCAGAGGTATACCTCTGGCCTCCAACACACACACACACACACACACACACACACACACACACACACACACACACACACACACACACCTGCTACATTTCCTTGCCTAGTGATAGAGTTCTCATAACCTATAATAGGCTCATGCCCTTGTTATAATATTTTATCCCACTGTTATCTTGGTATTTATCATTTTCTTCTGAGTAGGAGTGTATATTAAGAGCTCTCAAATGTCAGTATTTCTGACATTATATGTCAGGATGCTTTTCAGATAGAATGGGGCATATGCAGACTTGATGACTGAGATGCATGCCAAACACATCTGTTATCCTGGCAAAGTCAGCATGTCACAAGGGGTTATATATTTTGAACATGCTCACACTAATTTTACTGTACACAAACACTTGCACTGTTAGACATGTGTGAATGTTTCTACTCTCAGAAATCACAGTCTGATTCATGCACTCTTCTTTTTTCTCCTGGTTATTGTTTATCCTGGGGCACAGCCTGACAGACACATGAACAGTAAACACAGTGCACAATATTCATGAATAAAGAAAATATTCATAATGAAGGATAGTGAGATGGCTCAGTCGATAATATTCTTGCCTTGCAAGCATTAAATTGAAAGTTCAATACCTATGATAGACCTTTAAAAATTTAGGCATGGTGCAACATGCTTGTGCTACCACGGAAAGGTAGTCAGGGACAAATAGATCCCTTAGGCACATGGGCCACACATCCTAGCCAACTCTGCAAGTTCCTAGGTGAGAGAAAAGGTGAGTGGTTCCTGTGGAGTGATGCTTCAAGTTGTGAGGCTATCTTTCACAAGTGCAATACACACACACACACACACACACACACACACACACACACACACACACACACGCGCGCGCACACACACACTTACATAATGATCTCAAAAATTCAAAATAATACAAACTAAGCCCCTTTTCAAAATGAACCCAAACAACAGACTGAGTGTTGAAAAGAGATAACTGCTAAAAGGCATCTATGGGCTTCTCACAACTTTTCTCATACTTAGTACTAAAAACCTGAAATTTTTCCCTGTAAATTCTGAATGTGATGGCTTCTCCTGCCACCTTCTATCCAAAACTGTGCTCCAGATTCCATGATGTAATTTTCCTTAAAGAAATAGAGACCATGGACTTGAGAAAGTACAAGACAGGGGCAGTGGTATTACAGGGGGATGGCTGGAGTGAAGAAGGGGTAAGAGCTGTAATTATATTATAATTTCAAAAATTAAAAAATATTTTCACACAATAAAAATATTGTACTACAGAGTTTTAACAAGGGACATGGGAGAAGGAAAAGAAATAATGGACACTTACAAGATAGGCAGATATGGCAATATGGTGGGACAAGGACCTGTCAGTGCTGAGCCCATGGCAGAAGCACCATGAACTATTTATCCATGGAAAGTAGCGTCACAGGAGCAAAGGAAAATAGCTGAGAGATCACAGTTCCTGGTACATCAAAGAAATAAGAAAAAGGACATTGTGAAGGTAACATATTTGCATTCTGAGCATCACTTATCCCATAGCCCCAGGCACCACATTATGGAGAGAGAAAACAATTATTTGTCAAAGTCGAGAGCACTAACTGTCAGACTTTATATAGGAAATGACCCCAGGGAAAGCCCAGTAAGATCTGGAAGTAGACCTATCTCATGGCCTCAGAATCTAGATTTTATTCGTATACTAAGCCCACAACACCATTTCACACCAAGCCTCATCTTATAGTTCCAGGTTCTAGATTTACCATCATGTTGGTCTCTGGGCAGTCATTCTTCACAGGCAACTCCAGAACCCCTAAGCTCAGTGCCCTAGAAGTCTTAGTTGTCAGGCCATCCACAATATTAGGACAGAATCACATACTCTTGTTTCAGTCTCTTGCAGGCCCAGGCCATTTGTAGTGGATGTACCTACATACTGTTTTGTTCTTTGGACCTGCAAAGGCCTGACTTATTTCCAGGTTGAATCCTACATCTGAATCATCAAGCAGGTACCTGGGAACCCAGAGTCTGGCCAGATCCAGAGGTTACAAATTCTAGATCAGTTCAGCACCAAGTCAGGTTTGTGACCCTGAGCTCTAGGTCAATCCGAGGTGTCAGTTTGCACAGACCCTAGCTTCAGGCCCACCCCTAATGCTAGGCTTATTTCCCTGGCCCTAGACACAAACATGCAAAAATTAATTGACAGTGGGTAAAAGATGGAATTGGAAATAAAATTTTAAAATGCATTGAAAATAAAAAAAAATATAGCTTATCCCCATTTGTGGCATTCAGGGGGTAAACTAATAACTGTAAGTAACCATATTTTAAAAGTGGACAACTTAATAATGAGTATGCAAACAAATGATACACCATTTGAAACAAAGCATAAAAATATACATTTCCTTTCTTTCTTTTTTTGGTTTGTTGAGACAGGGTTTCTCTGTGTAGCTTTGGAGCCTATCCTGGCACTTGCTCTGGAGACCATGCTGGCCTCGAACTCACAGAGATCCGCCTGCCTCTGCCTCCCGAGTGCTGGGATTAAAGGCATGCACCACCAACGCCTGGCCATTTTCTACTTTTAAAGATCTATTTTTAAATTTTCTCTCACTTCTGATAAAATAATAAATGCATTTGTACATTTTTTAAAAAGTCAAGATTTCCAGCTTTTGAAAGTATGCCTGCCTGTAATCCCAACACTTGGAAGGTAAAGGCAGGAGGATCAGGAATTTAAGACTACCTTTTGCTACTTAGTGAGTATGAGGCCATTCTTGGCTAATTGAAACCCTGATAAGAGGAGTGCATGTGGCAGATTGGTATCTCCAAATCAAAAACTCTAAAACTAAAAGATGAAAAATAATAAGCTGAGCTTGAAAACTAGCCCAAAGGGGAAAAAAACCCACCATAACAGAGATACATAAAATAGACAGCAAAAATAAAAGCAAACACAGAAGTAGATCCCATCCCTTCAGATATCAACAAATGGATGTGCTTTTCTTAGGGTAAAGCACAGACTCTGAGGGTTAAAGGTTCCTGGGAGACCTTGTGGTAAACAAGGCTCAAGGGTTACCTTGGCATTAGGGAAGAGAGACCTTTTTGCTCCTGGAGGAGATGCCAGGCACCTGCAACTAGTAGTGAAATCTGGACACACACATTTAAAATCTAGACAATGTGTTCGGGAGAAAACATGTATACATGTACTATACTAAACATAGTACCTTATTAATATATAGTTTTTCGCATTTGTGTAAGGTGAGAATACATTTTTTTAAAAAAGAAAGATAGCCATCTGTCCTCTGACACACAATCCCACAATGTAAAAACAAACCCTCAAAACTGAGGTCACTTCTGTCCCGGGAGCAAGAGAGTCCACAATTACAAATTTGACCTCAGCTTTTTGGTGCTCTTATTTGAAATTAGATCCCTTGAATGGAGCCCCCTCCAACCACTGTCAATAGCATGCACCCACACTGCAGAGACAAGCCCTTCTGTTAGAGTCCCCTGGAGACCACTCTACAGAGACGTTTGCCCCCCACAGGCCTCCTGCAGCCTCCTGACCTGTGTGCCTCTCCTGCCGTGTACAACTACCAGCAGGACTCCACCCTGTGTGGCTTCTGTGGCAGAGCTGGTGGAGGTGGAGGGCGAGACTGTATTGCAAATCCTTTGCAGCAGCTCTGGTATCTCCTGTGAGAGGCCACGGATCAGCGCCACAGGGTTTGCCGTGATGGACATGCGCAATTTTAATACCGTTAAAGGGTCCAAATGGACATTCCCTTTTGGGTGTAAAGTTTGGGGATTGTTAGTAACATATAGACGTGTTTTCTCATGTTAAAAGCTTGTGTCCCTCCTAGTACAAGATGTCCTTAGAGGACTTGGGGAGATATGCCAAAAGAATCTGGTACACGGAAACAACATACAGAAATTCTATTGCCATGGAAGAATGAAAAGAACTTTAAGGCCCTAGAAACACTAGAATTGTGAAGATCCTGATCATTCATTGGGTAGGAGAGACATGTGGAGGCTCATTTCTCACCCAATGAGCTTAACATTCTCATGGAGGATCACAAGCCATGATAGGAACCTTTGGAAGTTCCGCTCAAGGCTCTAGCGTATCATTTGACTTCCTGCTTTGTACCATCTACGTCTACGTGAGAAAGTAGTCCCGGTTCACTCCACCCTCCTGTGCAGACTCACGAGTTCTCCCTGGGAGGGATGCCCCTCCTTCACTTCTCCCAGCATGCAATGTGTCAGTGGCGCCCTGTGCAGATCTAAGAAGTGAGCCGCCATCCCCGTGACTCACGAGTCACGGCCGGCCGGCAGTCGGCACTTAGGAAAGCTGCAGGCTGGTGTGTCTCACACCATGTCTGACAACATGAAACCAGACCTGGGCCATTGTGGTTCAGATGGTGAAGATGATGGAAATACATGCCATTCGTTCGACCAGTACTCCATGGAAGAAATTCAGATGTGTTTGGAGTGTTTGGTCCTCTTTGCTGCCACAGCAGGTTTTCTGGCGTTCCAGTTAGTCACAAACGCCATTTTTGAGGAGGAGTATGAGAGAGATGTGGCCTGGATAGCTAAGCAAAGCAGGAGTATGTCCAGTATCGATGACGAGGATGACTACATGGAGGACATGGAATTTGAAGACTCCGAGGATGAGGACCAGGAAGAACTGCAGGACCAGATGGAGGAAGCAGAGGAGGACGAGGCAGAAGATGAGATGCACTTGGAAGCTGGAGCTGCTATCAGTCTCGATGACTTGACAGCCTGTACCTGTAAGTCACCCATGGTCTTTACTCTAGATTCAGGTTGAGTGTATTCTTAACCTCGTCCATAGTAAAGACCACCTCATAGCTGGGCTCATTCCTTAGTACCATTCCTGTCTCTCATCCCCTCCTCCTTGCCACTCTCCTACCATCCCCCTCCTCCAATTCCTCATCCTTTTCCCCTTCAGATCCCCTTTCCTCTCCCTGTGCTACTTTCTGTCCCTGCTCCCCATTTTGCAAATTTCCACTCCCTGTTCCCATCCCCCCTCCATGTTCCCCTTTTTGCTCCCTCCCCCTCCCTAGTTCCATTTTAGCTTTTTCTCTCTACTGCCATCTCCTCCTTGTTCCCCATTTTGCAACTTTCATCCCCCTTTCCCTGCTCCCCCTTTTGTGTCATCTCCCTGCTCCAATCCCTTTTAGCCCCTTTTCTCCCCCTGCTCCACTCCCCCTCCCTATTCCTGTTTTCATGCCTTGCCTGTTCCCCTTTGTGTGCCTTTCCTCTCCTTCCCCTCTCCCTATGTGCCCCCCTTGTTGAGCCCCTTTCTTCTTCTTGCTCACATCCCCCTCCCTGTTTCACTTTTTTAGCACCTTTCCTCCCCAGCTCCCCCTACACTTCCTACTTCCTTTTTTATAACTCTCCTCTCCCTACTCCCCTCTCCCTCCCTGCTCCCCTTTTGCCGTCCCCCCAGTTCACCCTCCCTGCTTCCCCCTTTATACCCTTTGCCTAGCTCCCCTCCCTTCTCCCCTTTTGCTATGTTTACTATCAGCCAGAAAGCGTGACTCCACCCCTTGAGCACCTGGCAGAGTGCACCACCCCCGTAGCACACAGGATTTGTAGCAAGTGCTAAAGAGACAAGCTCCGCCCACTCTTGCTTTCTCTCTGTTTCTCTGAAGAAACAAAACTCTCTCTCTGTCTTTGTCTCTCTCTTTCTCTCTCTCCTCTCTTTCCTTCTCTTACTCTCTTCCCTTTCTGAATAAAGCTTCCCAATTAACCTCTGTCTGTCAGAGGTTTGTCCACCCATGGGATCCTCCAAGATCCAACCATCAGAACAGATATCATTACAGTGCCTTCTCTCTACTCTGGCGCCTCCTTGCTCCTTTTTTGCACTTTTCCTCCCCAGCTCCCCCTCCCTAATTCTCTACCTGCCTTTTCTGCATTTCCTCTCCCTGCTCCGCTCCCCAGCTGCTCACCTTTAGCTATGTCCTTCCTCGGGCTCCTTAGTCCCTGCTTCTGTTTTCATGTGGCACTTCTACATGCTCCTGTCCCCATCCCTGCTCTGCTTTTGGCCCCATTTGCCTCACCAGCACGCACCCCCTCAATGCTACACATTTTGTCCCTTTCCTCCCCAGCACCCAGGACCCTACATGCTCCCCTATCTCCTCTTCAGCCCAAAACACCCAAGACCCTCCTTGCACCCATTTTCCCCTTTCCTGTGCAGCAAGCATCACCCTCCGGGTCCCATTTTTGCCCCTTTCCTTGCCAATACCCATTACCATTCCTGATGCACTTTTTGTTCCTTTCTTCCACAACACTGAGCACCATCCTTGTTCCCCTTTTTGCCCCTTTCCTTCCTAGCACCCATCACCGTCTCTGCCACCCTTTTTGACACTTCCCTCCCCATCACCCAGCATCCTCCCTGCACCCCTTTTTGCCCCTTTCTCCCCATCACCAAGAACCCTGTCTCCTCCCATGGTTCCCCTTTCCTCCCCAGCATCCAGCACTGTCCTGTTCCCTGTTTTTCCCCTTTTCCTCCTCAGGACCCAGCACCATCACAGATACCCTTTTTGCCCCTTTCTTCCCAGCACATATCTCCCTCTCCACTCCCAATTTAACCATCTCCTCCTCAACACACATCATGCTCCCTGCTCCCCCTTTTTTAACCCCTTTCTACCCAGATACTATCCCCCTTCCTGCTCCCAATTTTGAGCCTATCCTCCCCACCATGATCACCCACACTGCTCCCCTTTTAGCCCTGCCCCAACTTCCCTGTCACTCAGCACTGTCCCTGCTCTCCTTTTGGCCCTGATCCTCCCAGAATCTATACCCCTGCCTGCTGCCTTTTTGCCCCTTTTCTCCCTCAGAATCCATCCCCATCTTCTTCACCATTTGTGCCTTTCCTCTTCCTGGTCCCCTTTTCCTGCCTTCTCCCAGACCCTATTCCCCTCCCTGCTCCCCTTTTGGCCTTTTCCTTCCTCTCACCCGGCTCCCTATCTGCCTCTCTGCTCCCATTTTTTTTTTTTTTTTTAGTTTTTCGAGACAAGGTTTCTCTGTGTAGCTTTGGAGCCTATCCTGGCACTCGCTCTGGAGACCAGGCTGGCCTTGAACTCAGAGAGATTCACCTGCCTCTGCCTCCTGAGTGCTGGGATTAAACGCCCAGCTTGCTGCTCCCATTTTTACTCTGCTCTTCCCCAACACCCAGGAGCCTCAATTAGCACTTTTTGAACCTGTCCTCCCCACAGAACATCACCCTCCCTAGTCCCATTGTCCCATCTACTCCCCCAGCCACAATCACCCTCCCCTCTGTCCTTTTTGCCCCTTTCCTCCCCAGCACCTAGCACCCTCCCTGCTCCACTTTTACCCATAAGTCCCCATCACCCAGCACCCTCCATGCACACATTTTGCCCATTCCCTGCCCAACACCCAGCAGGCTACCTGCTTGCCTTAGTCCTGCTGTCCTCCCCATCAGCCATCAGCCATCAGCACACCCTGCCCCCTTTTTGCTCCTTTCCTCCACTACATCATTCATGCCACCTGCTCCCCTTTTTGCCCCATTCCTCCCCATCACCCAGAACTCTCCTGGCTCCCATTTGCCCCTGTCCTCCCCAACACCATGCCAGACCCCCTTTTTGCCCCTTCCTGCACAGAACCCTCCCTGCTCCCGTTTTTGCCCCTTTCTTCCCCAGCAGCCAGCAAACTCCATGCTCCCCTATTTGCCCCTTTCCTCCCCACCACACACTACACACCCTGCTCCTGTTTTTGCCCCTTTCCTCCAGCGGGTACCAGACCCAGCCCTGCTTCCATTATTGCCCCTTTCTTCCACACCATCCTTCATGCTGATTGCTCCCGTTTTTGCCACTTTCCTCACCATCTCCCAGGACTCTCACTGCTACACCTTTTTCCCCATTGCTTCCCATCTCACAGCACTATCCCTGCTCCCCCTTCTTTCCCCTTTTGTCCCCATCACCCAGCGATCTCCCTACTCCCCTTTTTCTGCTTTCCTCCCCATCAACCAGCACCCTCCCCGATCCCCGTTTTTGACCCTTTCTTCCCCAGCAGCCAGCAAACTACCTGTTGCCCTATTTGCCCCTTTCCTCCTCACCACACACTACACACCCTGCTCCTGTTTTTGCCCCTTTCCTCCAGCGGGTACCAGACCCAGCTCTGCTTCCATTTTTGCCCCTTTCTTCCACATCATCCTTCATGCTGATTGCTCCCTTTTTGCCCCTTTCCTCCCCATCACCCAGCACTCTCCCTGCTACCACTTTTCCTCTTTCCTCCCCATCACCCAGCACTCTCCCTAATATCCTTTTTGCCCCTTTTTTCCCCAACACCCAGCAAACTCCCTGTTGCCATATTTGCCCCTTTTCTCCCCACCACACACTACACACCGTGCTACTGTTTTTGCCCCTTTCCTCCAGCGGGTACCATACCAAGCCCTGCTTCTATTTTTGCCCCTTTCTTCCACATCATCCTTTATGTTGCCTGCTCCCATTTTTGCCACTTTCCTCCCCATCACCCAGCACACTCCCTGCTCCCCCTTTTTCCTTATTCCTCCCCATCAACCAGCACCCTCCCTGCTCCCCATTTATCCCCTTTCCTCCCCATCATCCAGCACCCTCCCTGCTGCCCTTTTTTCCCCCATTCCTTCCCATCACCCAGCACTCTCCCTGCTCCCCCTGGTAGAGGAAGCTGTAGCTACGCCTACTTAGGGGCTGGCTACAGGTGTGCCTGACCATGCTTGAGAGGGCGTGGTCAGGGTGATGTAGAGCCAGACTTGAAGGGGACTGAGTTCTCTCTTTCGATGTCTCCTTTGGTACTTGGGTACAGACTGCTGCCGCGCTGGCTGGCTACATCGCTCTGTAAGTAAGGCTTTTCCCTATTAAAAACCCTTATATTTCTACCTGACTCTGTATTGGTAATTTCCCACTATACTTCCTTTTTCCCCATTCCTCCCCATCACCCAGGACCCTCCCTGCTCCCCCTCTTCCCCTTTCCTTCCCATCACCCAGCACCCTCCCTGCTCCCCTATTCGCCCCTTTCCTCCCCACCACACACAACACCCCCTGCTCCTGTTTTTGCCCCTTTCCTCCAGCGGGTACCAGACCCAGCCCTGCTTCCATTTTTGCCCCTTTCTTCCACATGATCCTTCATGCTGATTGCTCCCGTTTTTGCCCCTTTCCTCCCCATCACCCAGCACTCTCACTGCTCGCCCCACTTTCCCCATTCCTCCCCTTCAACCAGCACTGTCCCTGCTCCCCCTTTTTCCCCTTTCCTACCCATCACCCAGCATTCTCCCTGCTTCCCCTTTTTCCCGTTTCCTACCCATCACCCAGGACTCTCCCTGCTCCCATTTTGCCCCTGTGGTCCTCATCACCATGCAAGACCCCCTTTTTGGCCCATCCTCCCCAGCACCCTCCCTGGTACCCTTTTTACCCCTTTCTTCCCCATTCCCCCAGTACCCTCCCTGATCCCCATCTTGGCCCTTTCCTCCCCATCACCCAGCACCCAACATACCCCCCTGTTGCCCTTTCCTCCCCATCACCCACCATTTTTCCTGCTGTCCTTTTTGCCCCTTTCCTCACCCAGCTCCCAGGACCCACCCTGCTCCACTTTTTGCTCCTTTCATGCTGATCACCCAGCACCCTCTAGGCATACATTTTACCCATTCCTTGCCCATCACAGAGCAGGCTTCCTGCTAGCCTTACTCCTGCTGTCCTCCCCATCAGCCATCACACTTTGTCCCTTTCACTATCTCAGCCTTCAGGTTCCCTGCTCCCCTTTCTGTCCTTTTCCTCCATAGAACACTCCCTTCTCCCCTTTGCCCCGTTTCTCCCAAGTACCCAGCACCTTCCCTGCTCTTATTTTTGCTTCTTTCTTGCCCAGCATCAATCACCCTCCCCACTCCCCTTTTGGCCCCTTCCTCCCCCAGTTATGTCCTTCTCTCTGCTCCCCTTTTTTTTGCCCCTCTTCCCCATCACCTAACCCTCCCCCAGCACCCATCACTGTTGCTGTTCCCTTTTTGCCCCTTTCCTCCCCATCATCCAGCACCCCTCTGCTCCAATTTGGTCCCTTTCCTGCCCATCACCGAGAACACCCTACCTGCTCCCTTTTTGCCACTTTACTTCTCAGCACCCATCATCTTCCCTTCTCCGATTTTTGCCCCTTTCTTCCCCCAAATACCATCCTACTCCCTGCTCCCATTTTTGTCCCTTTCAGGCCCATCTTACAGAACCCACTCTGCTCCCTTTTAGCTCCCATCCTCCCCACCACCATCACTAACATTGCTCCCCTTTTAGCCCTGTTCCTCCACCACAAACCATCCCCTCCCTGCTGCACGTTTTGCCCCCTTCCTCCTCAACACCCAGCACCCGCCCTGCTCCCCTTTATGCCCCTGTCCTCCTCATTAATTACCCAGCACCTTCCCTATTCCCATTTTGCCTTTTTCTTCTACTTGCCTGGCACCATCCCTGCCGTGCCCATCATACAGCACCCCCTGCTCCTGCTTTTGCACCTTCCCCACCCCCAGGTACCAGAGCCGTCTCTGCTCCCTAGTTTGCCCCTTTCTTCCACACCATCCTTCATGCTCCCTGCTGCCATTTTTCCCCATTCCTCCCCATGACCCAGCACTCTCTGTCTTCCCTGTTCCCCCTTTCCTATCCATTTGACAGCATCCAAGCTGCTCCCCTTTTTGCCTTTTCCTCCCCAGTACCCAGCACTCCTCTGCTCCCCATTTGGCCCCTTTTCCTGTCCATTACTAGCACCCTCCCTGCTGCCCTTTTCACCCCTGTGTGTTCAGCACCCAACACCCTCCCTGTCCCCCTTTTTGCCCCTGTCCTCCCCATGATCCAGCAAGCTCCCTGTTCCCCTTTTACTAGTTTCTTCTCCCTACTCCCTCATCCTGCTCTCCCCTCCCCTTTACATACCTGCTCCCCTCTCTTCACTGCTTCTTCTACCTTTCCTCCCCCTGCTCCCCATCCTTTTCCTGCTCCCCATTTCTTACCTTTCCTTTGGGCTGGCTCCCGTCTACCTGTGTGTCCTCCTTTCTACTCTTTTGCTCTGTCTGTTCCCCTCCCCTTTCCAAGCCTCTGCTCTCCAGAGTCCCATCCCCTCCCCCTTTTGAGCCTTTCTGCTTTATGACCCCTGCCCCTCCCTGCCCCCTTTTGAGCCTTTCTGCTCTATGACCCCTGCCCCTCCCTGCCCCCTTTTGAGCCTTCTCTATCCCTGCACCTCCTTCATGCCTTTCCTTTCCACCTTTTGTTTCTTCCTTTTCTCCCCTCCCCTCCCCTCCTCTCAGCTTCCCTACCAGCTTCCTGCTTCCGTCCTCATCTCCTCTGTCCTTCACCCCTTTCTCTCTCTCTCTTCCCATCCCCCTTCACTTCACTACCTCCCTCATTTCTTCTCCATCCCTCCTCCTGCTCCAGTGTCTTCCCTCCCTGTGTCCTCTGCCAATCAATCCACCTGGCTGCCCTCTCCCTGTTTCTTTCCTTGCCCCCTTCTGGTGCTTCCTTCCTGTCTCTGCTCACTCTCTCCCCTTCCCCACCCCAGTCTATCGCCCCCTCCTCCTTTCCCTCTTTCTATCCCTCTTCCACCTTCTCCTTCCATGCTCTCTACTTCCTGTCTCTCCCCTGACCTACACCCCTTCCTCCCACCTTTCTGTCTTCTCTCTTGTTCCTGCCTGATCCCCCACTTCTTACCACTACCACTTTCTTATATCTCCATTTCTTTGATGCCTCTTCTCTCCTATCCTCTGTCCTTCAGCCCTCTCCTTCCTTCCTTTCTTCACTCTCTTCTCCCCCTCCCTGATATGCTGCTTCCCTCTCCCTCTCTGCTACTATTTGCTGCTTCTCCTCTTCAATGATCCCCTCCTCTTCACCCCTCTGACTTCCGTTACTTCTTCCTTTCCTCTCATTATTCGCCCCCACCTCCCCCTTCTTCTCCCCCTCCCTTCATCCTTTCCATCCCCTTACCCTGTCCATCAGTCATCTCGTCCCCTCCCCTTCCCCTCCCTGTTTCCCCTTCCTGTCTCTTCCCCCTCTTCCTTTTCCCCTCTTTGCTCTTCCAGCTCCCTGCTTCCCATAGCCATTCCCTTTCCCTCTTTCTGTCCCTGATGTCTTCACCTACTTCTTTACTATTCTCCTGCTATGTCTCCTCTCCTCCTTTCCCTCCCCCACTTTCCTCCACTCTCTGATCTCTCTTGCCATCTCTCTCTCACACTTCCCTTCTGTCACCCATTTCCCTTCTGTTCCCTTCTCTTCTGTGCATGTTCACCTTTCATCTCCACCCTTCCCTGTCCCCTCTCCTCTTCCCTTTTCTTCATCCCCTTTCTTCTTTGTCTTATCCTGTCCCAGTCCCCTCTATATTCATCCACAACCCCTTTCCTCTCTTTCTTGTGCCTTCTCTTCTTCTTCTTCTTCTTCTTCTTCTTCTTCTTCTTCTTCTTCTTCTTCTTCTTCTTCTTCTTCTTCTTCTTCTTCTTCCATCACCCTTCCTCCTCTACCTCCCCTTCCCCTTCCATCTCATCCCTGTTCCCCTCCCCTCTCCCCAGCCTCTCTCTTCTCCAAGGCCTCTCCTTCTCTTTGCCCCTAGTCCTTTTGCCTTTAAAAGGAGGTCCCACTGGGAAGGCAAGGAACAAAGCCCAATTGCAAAAGGCAGAAGAGGCCAAATGCAGTTGAGGCCAGATAACTGGGGCTAGTGTAGCCCTAAGTAACAAGGAATGACAAAAGTGGTACTGAAGTTCTTGGTTCTTGCTGCTGCTTTTGACTAGGTTGGCACATCTTTCTCAAATGCTCACCATGCTGATAGCTTATCCAACCTGGTTGAGTAATGGTAGAGTCTGTAAACTCTGGGCCAGTGGTTTGTTTTTAGGGCAAATTTGTTGGTGATATTCTGCTAAAAATACAACAAATGCAAACAGACTAGAGATTGTTGATAACTTTCTGTCCCATGGATTATGAATAAGAAGCTATGTATACAGAAAAAAAAACTGTCACCATGCAGATTTTTTAGGCTGAAGACATATCAGGAACACAGAAATGTTGCTAAAATACTTTTCTTTTTCTCACATGTTTCTATTGTCCAGTTGTTCCTGACTATAAATTACAGAAGAATGAATTTAAGTGTAAGCTGCTTTATGTCTGCGGTGAGCCTACTCTCCTGGTGTCTGTACCAGTAGAATCTGAGGAGCCAACTGAAAATGCTGAAGAAGCTTCAGGGGAAAAGGAAGAAGATGAAACTGAAGAACTGGAAGGGGAGTCTACCAAGAATCTGGATTCTGAAGAGGGCTCCCTGTTTTAGGATTGCAGGTACTGGCTTCTCTAGCTAACCTTTCCTGACATATATCTGTGACTAAGAGCTTCGTGTATTTAAAAATATTCTTGGTAGGCAAAACAGTTTTTAAAATTTCATATTATTAAATTAAAGATTGCATGAAATAAATATTAAATTTAAATAAGTATTAAATTTATTTAATATTAAACTATAACAAATTACCATCCATAATATGTTCATGTGTTAAGCAGGAGTCAGTTCTTTCTAGATGCAAGTCCTTTAGACTAACTATGACATTACTTGCTACAGATGGGAAATTGTCAGACTTGGTAGTAAAAGAGCATAAAGAGAAATTGTTCCTGCATTGTATGGCCACAGAAATACAGTATTATTCTTATGGTGCCTGTTCTTACAATGCTGATGCAAGTTGGAAAACATTGTTTCAAGTGAAATCACATCTCATGATTCATTTGTGAATTGTCAGCCTAGTTTTGATTAATAGTTCAAATGACATTACCCCCCCATTAGATTCTGTTTTTACTGAATTGGGAATCTGTCATTATATTTTCTGTGTCCATCTTTGTCTCTTTTTGTCTTTATGGATTTTCCCATTTCTAGACCCCTGGTTTTAATGAGAAGAAAATCTCTATTTAGAAAATCATTTAAATGTTGTTCAAATTTAATTTTTTATTTAAAATTTTAATTTTTAATTAAAATTAAATGAGTTTTTTTTTTTGGTTTTTCAAGCCTGGGTTTCTCTGTGGCTTTGGAGGTTGTCCTGGCACTTGCTCTGTAGACCAGGCTGGTCTCGAACTCACAGAGATCCGCTGACCCCTGCCTCCTGAGTACTGGGATTAAAGGCGTGTGCTACCACTGCCCGGCTAAATGAATTTTTTTTTAAGAGATGAAATCTGAGTAGCTGGGAGGCTAAGGGAATGGATGTAGTTGGTATATAAACATACAAAGTTTTGTGCTCTGAGAAGCAGTTAAAGAAAAATAAAAAACCAAGGCTTTACAATGGTTGATAGTGAGGCTGATATATTCAGATTATGGAAGCTATCAAACTCATGAGCACTCTGATAGCTAAAGATCACTTTGGGAAACATAGCGGTGAAGTGTTTTAGTTTTTCCTTGTTGAGAGACAAGGGCAATGCATAGAATTGGCAAGAAAGTCAGTAGTGCCCTTTAAGAAAATACAAATGTTGCTTGTCTCTTCTTTCCTCCTACAGTTGCAAAGCCCAGAAGACAGAAGTGGACAGAGGAAGAAGAAATGGTTTCCAGTAGTTTTCTCAGTTTTTGTAGTCTAGAAAATAGGTTTTTGTTCTACATTTCATTATACAAAGATGTCACCAACAGACATCTGATTACATAAGGTTCTTTATAGATATATAGGACATTTGTTCATGTTAAAAATAAAAGTTTGACTTGCATTAACTACCATGGTTTTATATTAATGTTTTCTTTTTTATCTTTTTTGTTTTGTCGCATCTTGAAAAAGAAAAGCACCTAAAGTACCAGGATAGTAAATAATACTAATGGGTAGCTGTGAACCAGCAACAATAGCTGGAAATTTGCTAGAAATGCATATTCTCAGACTCTACTCCAGACTTACTGAATCTGAGATCCTTAAGGCAGACCTTCAGTTAGGGAGGTACAAGCCTTTAATGCCAGCACTGGGCAGGCAGAGGCAGGCAGATCTGTGTGAGTTCCAGTCCAGCCTGATCTACAGAGACAGTTCCTAGACAGCCTCCAAAGCAATACAGAGAAACTCAGTCTCAAAAAAAAAAAAAAAAACTTTCCCGATTTCTCTAAAAGCTCTGAGCACTTGAACTGCAGGGTACCACTGGTTTGCTGATATAGGGGGAAAAGCTATAGAACCAGCCTTCCTTAACTCACTAGGTGCTAAGCTTGTGATCTGAATGTCAGCCAAGGGTCCAGATGTTGAAGGTCTTGACCTTTGTTTTGTTGCCCTCTTTGGGAGGTGATGGGACCTTTATTAAGTGGAGCATTTTTTTGGAAAGATATTAGTGCTTTGGGGATATGCCCTTGAAGGCGATAGCAGGACCCTGGCTGCTTATTCTTTTGCTCCCTTGCTGCCATATGACATGCAGTTCAATCTACCACTTCTTCCTTTGCTGGTAGAATGGCTTGTCGCCAGCAAACCCAGCGCTACTGAAAGGCTGTGCTCATTTCCCACACAAGCATAATGAAGTCATGACCTGGGTAGCTTCACCACAATGGAAGTTTGTCCACTCATGGTTCTCACAGTTGTAAATCTGCAATGAACTTGTTAGCAGAGTCATTCCTTCTGGAAATGCTGATGAAGAAGCCTGTCCTTTCCTCTCTGCTGGCTCCTGGAGTTTGACACCAATTTTTGGCAACCGTTGAGTTGCAAAGGTATAAATCAAATATTTTTCTCTATCCACATGTCCCCCCCCTTTGGATCTCTGTCTCTGGGTCTGTTCTTTATCAGGTTGCCAGGCAGTGAATTAAGGGTCCACCTTTACCCACTAGTACTTCATCTTAACATTATATATGTAAATGTTCTTAGGTCACATCCATGGATTCTATGAGTTGCCCCTGCAGCATATCTCTGTGAAGGACATCATTGAACTCATTAAGGTGTGATGGAGAGCCCAACAGAAGATAACTACCTGCAGTTTATAGCCAATTGAAAGTCTTAATTACAATCAGCTGGGACTAAGCGCAGTTATATGGGACCCAAGTATAGCCCCAAGCATTTAGAGAAAGACGTTTTTAAAGACAAAAGCCACATCCTGGTATCTCATTTTGCAGCTCGGGTCAGGGGAACATTGCAAAAGCAAGTAGTTCAACAGAACTTGAGACAAGCAGTTATCTGGAGAGGGTTCTGTACAAGCAAGCAGTTTAACAGAAGCTAAGATAAGCAGTCAGCTGGAGGGGGAGGTTCTGTACAAGCAGGCACTTGAACAGAAACTAAGTTATCTGGGGTGTCTTGGTCTTGGTTTTCTTGAACAGAGTTGGGTAATTTTCCATGGGATTATCCACCAAGGAAATCAAATTCTAGTTAAACCTAAAGTAGCCTCACCTCAGGAAGAATACAAGATGGAGAAACCTTTACAATAGCTTGCCCTGTCACAAAGGTGCCAAGATTGGGTAATGGCCATGAAAGGGAAAAACTGGGGAAATGTAAAACAATATCCTTATTATGTTTATGGTGAAAGAGGTGTGTGTGTGTGTGTGTGTGTGTGTGTGTGTGTGTGTGTGTGTGTGTGTGTGTGTGTGTGCATTTCCCTAATATGGTATTTATCTTCATAATTCTTTCTGAATGCTGTTTGTATTATTCTGCACACACACACACACACACACACACACACACACACGTGCAAATATATGTATACATGTACAAACAACATTCAGAAGGGATTATGAAGAAGTTAAATACCATAATAAGGTGAGTGGTTAACGTTTGTGGAACAAAAGGTAGAATTCATCTTGGGACATGCACAGTGAAATTCAATTATTTTTATAAGTGAGTTGTTAGACTGGATAATGATCACATGGATATAATATTCTACATACATTCTTACAGGTTCAGAACTTTTTCTGAAATAAAGAGGAAATTTAAAAGAAAAAAATCTGCTTTAAAAGCATGCTTAAGGAAAATGAGTGAAATAACTGAACAGAGTAAAGGATTGGAAATGATAAGGGTCATGTATTTTAAGTAGGAATCTGGTTTCTACATTTAGTTAAGGCTACCTAGATTGCTGCCTATTAGTTTCAATAGCATTTTGCATGGTATATAGCAGCACATTTCATATCCTCATTTATATTGATTTTTTAATACATGATCAATTCTTCACCCCATAGAAAGTGAAATTCTAAAAGGTTCAGATGAAATGTGTTTTCGTATCATCTAAGCCAGATATACTGTATTCTTTTCTTAGGTGGTGCTTGAAATGCTTGCTAATGGTCTGGCTTTTGTGGAGATGTCCCTTTTTTAAGATGTCCCTTCTTTAGCATTCTTTGGTATCTGTAGACACAGGTGTACCTTTTAGAATCTCCGACACCTTTCTACTTTTTGTTTAAACTGAAACCTATCTTTTAGTAACCAGAAAATGTAAAATCTAGGCAGTATCAGTAAGGGGGCAGAAAATCCATTCACCAAAGTGACCAATCCATGAGTGGAAAGAAGGTTTTTATTATAGATATAAGAGAGAGAAAATAGCCAGAGTACTTTGGGGGAGTACAAAGCAGCCATGGCTCCCTCTATGTAGCAGAGAGGATAGGATGGAGGGAGACTGGTGAGGGGAGAGAGAAAAGCAGGAGCAGGAAAAACATCCCTTGTTTACAAAGAAAGACTGATAGCTGCAGGGTGGGAGTAGTGAATCCTATGAAATGGAACAGCCTAGAAGTTCATGGGCTGGGAAGGGAGCCTGAAGCCCAGTGGCTTAGGCATTCACCATATGCAAGTGTCAATAAGGAAATGGCTCTTCCTGACAGACAGAATCCTTTTCACAGGTTCCAAAGGAGTTATGAAAGTGAGCAACAGCAGTCCTTCTATAGTGCAGCTTATGCTAAACCCAAACTGTCATCTTAGGGTTCCCTTTAGCCATGACTGTCTTCACTTCCTTTGTAATGTTGAGTTCATAACTGCACTTTCCACTGTGCTGCTATAATTTGAATCTGAAATATATAGCAAAGCCCTGTGTGTTTAAGGTTTAATCCTTAATCTGTGATGTTATTGGGAAATGATAAAGTTTTTAAGAAGTGGAGCCTACTGGGATGTTTTGGTTGCTGGGTATGGGAATTATAGGACCTTGGTCTCTTTGCCTTGGTAGTGTGCTCTACTGTTTCCTTGATACCTTACTGATCACATACATCTAATCTCTTAAATAAGGGAGTATATTCTTGGAGGTTGCTATCTTAGCATTTGGACTGAGTCAATGAAGAGAATCCTGTGTGCCTCTTGAATACTGGGACTTTGGGCTACAAGGGCAGCATGTATAGGTCCACGTGTGAGTTCAGGGTGCCTGGGTTCTATGATGTCTGTCTGCTTGGCCTACATGCCAAACTCATCACTTTGTAGAGAGTCAGGGGTGGGTAGAATAGAGCAAGAATAAAGCCTTTGAAAAATAACAGTCCTGAACACTTCCATTCAGAGTCAGTTTATGAAATTGTAGAAGACTAAACCATAAAGGATTATGGGAAGAGTTTTTGCTTTTAATGTAGATCCCTTTCCCTCTTTCTTTCCTCTGGCTTTCATTCTTTTTGTAACCTCTTTGTCTGCCTTCAGAGTACTGGAATTACAGGCATGAGCCACCGATTCCTAGTTAGGACAGATTTATTTATATCCATGAATGGGCTCATAAAATTTTTTTAAAAAAAACAACAACACTATAAGCACATTTAAATTGTTTAAAATATCCAAAGTTATTGCCATAATTTGATAATGGTTATACACACACACACACACACACACACACACATACACACAGTAAACAAAAGCATTAAGTATGATGCATATAAAGAACAAGAGAGCCAGGCAGAGGTAGCTCACTCATTTAATCCTAGCACTCTGGTGGCAGACAAGGGCAGATCTCTGTGAGTTTGAGGCCAGCCTGGTCTACAGAGTGAGTTCCAGGTCAGCTAGGGCTGTTACACAGAGAAACTCTATCTCTAAAACCAGACACACACACACACATACACACACAGAGGGGGGGGGATAAAGGAGAGGGAGAGAGAGAAGAGAATTAAATTTGGGAAGGTATCTGGTGCATTTCTACCACATTTGTGGTATTATAATGATGAAGGTAGGTGATAGGGTGATAGGTAGATGTAGGATTCTGAATTACTTTATATAGCTTAGCAACATTTTCTAATAAAACATTTTAAATTAAAATTGTAAAATAACATAATTATCCTAATAAAGAAGATCTGTTTAAAAAACTTATAGTTGGCTATAGCAGAAGATCAGAGAAGGGAAAAGGACAGGGCATAGACAAGAACAATAGAAGGCCTCAATGTACATTAATAGAAGTTTGTCTCAATGCTTTGTTCATAGCCTTAATATCTTCTCACACGTTCTTTGGTAGCACATTCAGTTTTTAATTCTTTTAAAGATGGTCAGTCAATGGTGGCCACAAGAGGAAACAGAGAAAAGGCTCAGGAAAATACTTAATGCATTACTTCATTTTGTTCACAGGTCTTTGAGACTGGAGGTGTCCTGTGACCAAAGTATTAGGCATGTCTGACTCTGAAAGACCCATGAGACTAGCACTGGCTACCTGCTACCTCAAGAAATGGCAAAACAAGTATAGTTGGTCAGACCAGGAAAATATGTGGTCTAGAAAACTTCCTTCCCTGTTCAGACAATAACTCCAGGATTATATAAGGGTAGGATAAACGTGGGGAACCAACACTTAGGCATAGGCGTAACCATTTTAGCCTTGACTACAAACCACAAGTGTGTGTAGGTATAGCAATGTGGGGTATGGTGTGTTTTGGTTGCAGGTCTGGATTTGAGGATTCCTCTGGGGTCCCCCCTAACATGTTCCTGGAAGCCAGAACTCAGAAAGCAGTTTATGTTCCATTTTTGGTACCAGTATGATTCTGTAGCCTTCAGGAAGACTGGGCAGTGGCCTTAGTTAAAGACACTGGTTAAAGAAACACATAAAAATCATAGTCATTTAAAACAATGACAATCACTCTTTTTTGTTAGTTTGGTTGGTTGTTGTTGTTTTTTGTTTGTTTGTTTGTTTTGTTTTGTTTTTTGAGACAGGGTTTCTCTGTGTAACAGCCCTGGCTGTCTGGAATCTGTAGACTAGGCTGGCCTCTAACTCACAGAGATCCACCTGCCTCTGCCTCCAGAATGCTGGGATTAAAGGTGTGCACCACCACAGCCAATAACTTTTTAGTATTTTGATCAGATTTAGTATTTGTGTATTTGGTCAGCTGTGTACTTGATCAATTAATTTCAGATATCCCCCAATTTGAACAGTCACCCATTTAATTTTCATGTTTGAGGCTGGAAAGATGGCTCAGCAGTTAAGAGTATTTGCTGCTCATGCAAAGAACCTGGGTTCAGGTTTTGGTTCCCAGCAACCATGTGGTATCTCACAACCTTCTGTAACTCTAGTTCCAGGGAATCTAATGCCCTCTTTCTCCTCTGAAATTACACACATGGGGTGTGCACACACACATGCAAGACAAACACTGATTCACATAAAGTAAATGTTTATTACAGGCAACTGTGAGCCACTGGACTTGGGTGCTAGGAATTGAACTTGAGTCCTCTGGAAGAGTTTACCAAGTTATCTTAATCATTGAGACATTTCTCCAGCATCAAAAATAAAATAAATCTCAAAAAATCTTCCTTAGTAAAGGAGACCCTGTTGCAATGCCAGGCAATGCCAGATCAACTAGGACAGATGTTAAAATTGTCACCAGGCAGAAGACAGGAAGAAATGAGCTCTTAGGTTCAGACTGGTCTTGAAGTCACAGACATCCACCTGCCCCCACCTCTGAGGGCTGAGACTAACGGTGTGTGCCAGACTGGGCTTGCTCTTAGGTTCAGAATTTTATTCAAGTTTCCATAAGAAAAGAAAGAGAGGGAGGTTGAAAAGTTCTGGGTTATTTACTTTAAACAGTTTTGTGATTCACTACACTATATGCACTTTTCTCTTACCTGGCTCTAGGATGACTAAGGCAGAGGAATATTTCCTCCTGGGGTATAAGTGTCAGGGAGAAGGATGGTTATTGCTTGGTTAATTTAGGTATTAAAAGGCATGCTTTGTTTGGGCCTTTATTAACTTTGAGAATTGGCTACCCCAGGGAGAGACCGTTGTGTTTCTCCCAGGCAGTGAGGTGTATGACTTTATATTTTTTCACTTGTCAAAACATAGAGTGGATTTTAAAAAAAAAAACTGAAAGTGTTTGTAATAAAATTGATCCTCTGATACTTGGCATCATAATGGAGGTTTTAGAGACTAGGACAGAAACTTCACTAGTACTCTAAATATTTTATTATGAGAACTTAAAAAAAGAAGGCATATGAGTACAAAGGAATCTCTGCAGGCTGATTCTTAACCACATCCCCCATTCTTACAGTATTAGCAAAGTGAAATAGATCTGCAGCTTTGTAGTCTGTATTAGGAAGGAATCAGGCAAGGAGGCCAGGTATATTAATTAGGTTATTGAGGGTATGAAATCACAGGGTAGGAAAATGCATGTAAATATTAATGGTATTAGTGCAAACCAAGGAAAGTATCATTACAATTGGAGTTATAAACAGGAATGCACACTGGGAATATAGGAAGGTGAGTGAGGAATGGGTGATCCTCTGTGGAAGGAGCTGTGTGGCTGGCTGATATGAGACAGGTGCATCCTAGGAAAAGCTACTTTTTGGTTTTTTAAGACAGGGTTTCCCTATCTAACAGTTCTGGCTGTCCTGGAACTTGCTTTGTAGACCAGGCTGACCTCAAACTCACAGAGATGAGCCTGTTTCTGCCTCCCGAGTGCTGGGACTAAAGGCGTGCACCACCACCACCTGTCATGGAAAGCAACTTTTTTTAACAGTCCAGAAAATTGAACTTAAGGCCTCATTCATGCCAAACATGTGCTCTGTCACTGAGCTTCAGCAGGGTCTCACCGGTTCCACACTAGCCTGGAACTCACTCTAGCCAGCTGACATAAATGGCAATTCTCCAGCCTCAGCCTTCTGGGCAGCTGGAATTACAAACTTATACCACAAGGTTGAGCAAGGGCAGATTTAATAACCTCAGATTTCCCTTTAGGCACAGGTGTGGTGGTACAGAAGAACTTTGAGTGATTGTCCAGGCAGCAAGATATCTCTGTCAATTCAAGAGTTTACATATTATCCTTCTGTGGTCATTGGTGTTGGTGAAGACATTTAGTTATGGTTATGTTTTAGTTTTCCTTAGTTGTGATAAAAGATAAGTTACACATAAAACTTTAGACTCACAAAGATAGGATAGGTAATAGAATATTTTCTTTAAATTTTGCCAAATGTTAATGGACTAAATATTGTTAACTATAGTTCTTACTTGTTAACTGTTTGTTATATATAATTTTACTATGCTAAAGTTAAAACTTTTTATTTAGACAGAAAAGAGGAGATGATGGGAAAATTTGTTTCTCTTATTGATTGATGAATAAAACACTGATTGGCCAGTAGCCAGGCACAAAGTATGGGCAGGGCTACCAGACAAGGAGAATTCTGGGGGAAGGACTCAGAGAAGGCACCAGGGAGACACCTTGTAGCTACTGGGAAGTTAGGATGTTGGGTATTCTCCAGTAAGATAAGGCCATATAGAAATACATAGATTAATAGCTATGGAGTAATAATTAACAGAGAGCTAGCCAATAAGAAGCCTGAGCCATCAGCCAAACAGTTTATAATTAATATAAGCCTCTGTGTGTTTATTTAGGTCCAAACAGCTGTGGGACCAGCGGAAACAGAAACTCCGTCTACACATAAAAGTGGTAGAGAAGAAAAGATTTCTCAACAATCATTAGTTTCACCACGGCTGGCAGATACCCCCATAACAAAACATAGATTATCAAAATAAAAGTTTACAAATTAGTATAAATTTTATATGGCACAAGAACCTGCAGAAATTAAGACTCAAAGCGTCCGTGAAACTTTGTGTATTTTTGTGTGAACATTTGTCAAGAGTGGAAGCAGACACAGGGAACATGAGTCAGTGGCAGTACGCAGGGGAAATTTAGCAAGGGTTGCTATTTTTGTTTTTCTGATTAAAGAGCCACACAATTGCTAGATAAGTGCTCTACCATTGAGCTACATCCTCAGCCTGCACTTTTTGTTTTGATGCAGAATTTTGATAAATAAGTTGGCCAGGCTGGCCTTGAGCTCAGGCTGAAGACCAGAGAGCTCTTAAACTTAGGATCCTTTTGCCCCAGCCTCCAAATTAGCTTGGAAGACAGAATTATACCATTAGACCTAGTGCTCCTTGGCTTCTACTTATAATTCAGAGCTATTTGGTTGATCTTCCTAAATTTGTGGACTCTATCATTTTACAGCTTCAGCAAAACTACCTTTCATACAGTGGAATAGACCTCATTCATAAAAGCATTTTATGAAATCATTTTTTACACTCTAAATGTTGCTATGACTGTACTTGTGTATTTCAGGAAATTTTTAATATTAATTTTTATATATACTTCCAAGGAATTTATTTTCATGCATATGAGTTCTTTATCTGAGTATATGTTTGTGCACCAAGGCCTGCTTAGTAACTGTGGGGTTCAGAAGTGGCCATCAGATCCCCTGGGACTGGAGTTGCACGCAGTTGATTGAAAGCCATTGTGTGGGTGTTGACAATCTAATCTGGCTCCTCTGTAAGAGTAGTGTGTGTTCTTAACTGCTGAGCCATCTCTCTTGCCCCCAACCCACTTTTTAAAATGCTTTCAGGACTTGCACTGAATTTGTATCTTTAGTATGTTTTATCCTGTTTCACTCGTATGTATTTCTTCCTAAAGGTCATTTCTAATTTAGGTTAGATCATTTTATGGATGATATTGCTTAAGTAGTTATTTGAAAATCTTTGAAATTACTCTCACTTTTCCAATGGTAATAAGTAAATTAGACTTGCTTCTTGCTCCCAAAACTGTCATATGTGCACATATTCAAATTACCAAATTTAATCAGCACTGAACCTGTGCCATTATATTTTTCCTGAACTGTAAAACCAGTCAAAATATCTATTCTCCTAAGAATGCATCCTTACCTTGAAAGGGACATATATGAGCACATGAGAAAATGAACATGGTATCTGAACTCCATGGCGAGACTAGGTCTCAGAACAAACAAACAGAACCAAGCAATGTTTCATTGTACTTACTTTTAAACCTCATTTATGTCACAAAATCAAAACCCAGGTTGCTTCTCCAGCCTAGTGGGCCAATTTTCTTTCAAAGTTTCTCTTGTAACGATCCAATAACCTATCACAAGGGAAACATACAGCATTTCTTTTAACTGCAATATATTTGTATGTATGTATTTATGTATGTATGTATGTATGTATGTATGTATGTATGTATGTATGTAAATGGTGTTTGGGGCTAAAATATCACAAACAGTTTTAATTTTTTCCATAATGAAAGGCTTCCATGATTACTAATATCCAAATGAATGACAGCATGAGACTTCTGGAACTGTTGATAGCCCTATATTGTATATGAGCATAAGGAGTTTCTTATGCCCCCAAACTAAATCATCTCACTATAATTTAGTGTACCAAAAAAAATGGATATAAGCAAGGCACTATGAGAAAAACTAAAAAAAAGCCTATCACAACAATAACACATTATTTAACCAATGAAAAGTATTATGTAGACTTAAATACATTAACATGGTTTCAAAATGCAAGTAGAAATCAACTTAAAAGACCCAAAAAGTGCAATTTCTTCATTAAAGCATTCACATATAAACAATGGCATGTGTTCTGATTTTTCTTTCTTTAAGGCAGTGTCTTCCTACCCAGTCTGGCCTTCAACTCACTATAATAGCCCAGGCTGGGCTCAAATTTATGGTCTTCCTGCTTCACCCTCCCAAATATTGTGACGACAGGCATGCACCAAGAAACCTGACTTAATAATGGTTTATGATTTGTGTTTTGTTTTGAGACAAAGGTCTTGCTGTAAAGAACAGGCTGGCCTTAAACTTAAATTAATCCTGCTTATACTCCTGAGTGCCTGGATGACAGGCAGGTATAGCCACCATGGTATATATTTTTATACTAGATATTTGAATGACAAATGGAAATTTTCTAATTGGATTGCACCTAAAAGTTATGAGAGAAGAATGGAATTGGGTGGTGAGGAAATATGAAAGTCAGAGAATGTGTGAGCAGGTGTTTAAATGTGTTTACAAAAATACAGGTTTGTCTTGTATGTGGATGAATTTGGGAGCAAGTTCATAAGTGAATATATATGTTTTGGTAGTATATGTGAAATTGTCTATACACATGCAATAAGCATCTACATATTACTGAGTGTAATTATATGTATGAGTATGTGAGTAGTTTGTGAGAGTTGTGTAATTATAGTTAGGTACAATAATCATGTGTGTACTGGTTAATACTGATTGTAAAGTTGACAAGATCGAGATTCACCAAGCAGACAAGCCTCTGGACAGACCTGTAGGGGAGTTGATAGATTATGTGAATTGAGATGGAAAGACACGCTAAATGTGCACAGCTCATGTGTGTACTCCATGGGATGGGGTGCTAGAGAGAATACAAAAGAGAGAGCTGAGCACCAGCCTTGATCACTCTCAGCTCCTGACTCCATGTCCAATGTGACCAGACCTCTTATACACCTGCCACCAAACCATCGGTGCAGTGAGGTAGTATAGCTTCAAACTGAGCCAAAATATAGCCTCACCTTCCTAAATTGCTTTTGTCAGGCCTTTCATCACAGCACTGAGAAAAGTAAGTAATACAATGCAAAACATGCTGGTTCATGATTGTGGTAGCTTTGGTATGTGTTAGTGGGGGAGTATGTACCTATAAGTGTAAAAGTTTATCAGCTGTATGACTTTTAAAGTGTGTTCATATGAGTGAGTGAATGTATTGACATGCTCATATGAGTAAATGAACATGATGTTGTGAAAGACTGGTAATATTGTAGGCATACATAGTAATGACTGAAATTAATTTGTCACCTACATTCCTGTTTTCATTATTTTAAGATTTATTTTTATTGTATTTGTATTAGTGTTTTCCCTGCAAGTATGTATATATACCCTGTGTGTGCAGTGCCCACAGAGGTCAAAAGACAGTATTGGATCTGCTGGAATTATTGCTACAGTTGGCTATGTGATGCCATGTATTCTGGCATTGTGCTCAGCTTAACAAATCCTCCAAAAATGGTTCAGCTTTTTGCAACACTCAAAAAGGAAAGCAGTGGTCTCCCTTTAGCTATGGACTATGCACAGGGTATAAAGAAGCCAATGTCTCTTTTTTGGGGGGGCAGGGTTTTCAGACAGGGTTTCTCTATGGCTTTGGATGCTGTCCTGGAACTAGCTCTTGTAGACAGGCTGGTCTGGAACTCACAGAGATCCGCCTGCCTCTGCCTCCAGAGTGCTAGGATTAAAAGCATGCACCACCACTGCCTGGCGAAGCTAATGTCTCAGATAGTCAGTTAAGGGTGAGTTTACTTCAATCCAGTAGATATCATTTCCATTTTAATGAGGAGGCCTCTGCTGTTAATCTACCTGAATGGGGAGCTTTTTCCATGACTAGGGATATAATAGGAGCAATTGGCTCTTCCATGGTAAGGGCTTCAGTTGTAATAAGTGCCTGATATGTCTCCAGGGGTTGGTTCCCTAGCAAAAGTATCATCTGACTGAATCTGAGGGTTGCTTATACCATAATATGGGTAAGACTGTTAACTTGTTCATTTGGTCCAGAGGATTCAGGGAGTAAATATTCGAGTTGCAAAATGGGTTGTTGCTGGGCTATTACAGGGATAGTCAAAGTGATATCTGTCCAGATGAGTTTGTCCGCAGTGGTTCTCAACCTGTGTGGGTCAGAATCCCTTTGGAGTCACATATCAGATATTTACACAATTCCTAACAGTATCAAAATTACAGTTATATAGTAGCAATGAAATAATTTTATGGTTAGGGGTCCCCATAACATGAGAAACTGTATTAATGAGTCACAGCATTAGGAAGGTTGAAAACCATTGAACACCTCTTGTTGCTCAGGTGCCCACTGAAAAGTGGATGACCCAGTATATAGGAGCCAATAAATCTAGATGTGAAGAATGTATTTATTGTTATAGGTCATGCTCATAGAATTAACCAGAAACCCTTGGTTTGACTGATCTTCCATAAGTCTCCTAAATCCAGGGCACTACAATTTCTTGAATTGTTTTACCATTAACCATGACTGCCAGTAAGAAGGGATTACATTTGTAATCTCAGGAAGCCCCCGAGAAACATCTGGGTGGACTCAAAGCTCATCTCAGCTTCCTCCATACTTTCCAACTTACCATGCTGTGTACCATCTGTTACCTAATAAGCCCATCCCAATATCCCAGATGATCCCAACTAACATTTTCCATTGTCCATCTCCTGAGGGCTGTTAGAAGGCCTAATATAGTATGTGAACCCTGCTTAGCCATAAAATTTCACATCAACAAGTTTATATATCTGTGAACTAGTGTCCAAATCCTCTCACTCCTACTTTCCCTATTGTGTGGAATCTTTTAGGAATGCCATCACTTTCCATATCATATAATAGCATTATTCAGTTTTAGTCCCTGTTCGGCAGAGATTGCAACCCAATAGGTACATTCTATGTAGCTGGTAAGCCAGTAAGTTCATCAGGGACTAGAGCTAGGGCCTTAAGGACAGACGCAGTCTCAGGGAAAGAAAGAAAATGTCCTCCTCCAGTTGAGGTGTGGTCTCACATTCTTGGCTGTTCAGTTTTGCATGTTCTGTTTAGTACTTTAAGTAGTCCAAGAAAGTGGAAAGCCAATTGTCCTCATCAGTACCATGGCAGTATCTTACTGTCCTTGCTTCTGAAGGACACAAGAGTCCTTTCCTCTGTCTTAACACCCTCAGTCTCTTGGATTCCTACCTCTAATCTGCCAACACTTCAGTTACATGCCACACTGAGTGAAGCCCAGTCTTGTGGCTTAGAAAACCTGTTCAGTAGGATAACAACTTAATTCCGAACACTGAGAAGGACAAGATTATAAGCTTTTATTTATTCAGCCCAAGGATTTAGATATAAATACACTTTGAAGGATGAGTGAGAATGATGCCTTCTTGTCATGGCAAATCCCAATTAGACAGCAACAGGGTGATGCCAACCATTTATACAAGTATCTCTCCAAATTATGATTAAGAGAGAAGCCTTGACCTGAAAAACTGCCTTGTCAGCTTATTTACATGTCATCACAGTAACTAGGAACAAAAGCATCTTTTTATCTCCAAGTGACACAGCTATCCAGGGAGTCAGGAATAACCTACTCTCAGTTGAGAAGTTTACGGCCTTGCCCTTTCTCTATTTGGGCCTACTGGGTAGGCTGACATTCTCATGAAGCTCCATGCTTCGGACTCCCAGTGGGTTGCTGTAGTGTGAGGTCACTAAAATGCTAGTGCTGCTGTCTCATTAGGTTAATGAGGCACAGGGGAGGCCATAGAAAATACAAAGTTGCTGGTGCAGAGAGGAGTGATACTGCACTGACCTAGAAGCATTCCAAATGTTGATTCCCAACCATGTAACACTGACTATGAGAAATTTGCCAATTGATTGTTCTGTTGCCTACTTAATTTCCTGATTAACACCCGGAGTCTCTCCTTTCCTCATTATCACTTGTGCTGACTTCAAGGGATTTAGGGCTGATCGAGGCAAAAGTTAGGACCTCCAGGGTAGCAAAAGCACACAAGGAGATTTGCTTAGATGACACTTTGACAGGGTTACATAAGGTGGAAATGCCACGTAATCAAAGACCTCCCAGAAAATAAAAGTCCCAAGAATTCCCAGAGGACTGGGAGATTAGAGAGTGTACCTATATATCTCAATGGTGGCATTTGGCAGCAGGGTGGGAAGTCTCTGGGTCAAGGAATGCAGAAGAACAGTGGTATAATTGGGGTCTTTTATAACTATAGGCTTTAACTTATCTCTGGGTAACAGCTGTTGGGTGCAGTTTTGTGAGGAATGCAAATCAGGCAGGCACTCAGTGGCTAAAATCTGCTTATTTTGAATATATTGAAAACAACTGGGTATCTAAAATGTGAGTTCGGTGCCAGCTGGCTTTTGCACTAATGGGTCCCAGCTTGCTGTGGAAAGAAACAACGAAGTCAGTTTGCAGAAATCCCTTTTGTATCTTTTATATACTGATGTCCATGTAGAGTAAATAATTGGATCTGTCCCAGTATGACTGCACATGGTTGGGTGATGATGTGGATATGCATATGCATGCAAATATATTTTAAATATATATTTGAGTATTAACTTGTGTGGATGAGTATGTATTAACATGTTTTGTGTATTCTTAATATGTGAGCATGTTTGAGCCAAGGTGTGCACATGTGTAAGTCAGTTCCTAATCATTTGCACTGATGCTAATATGTGCTTATTTGTGAATAAATGTGTAAGCTAGTTAATGTACAAATATATTAGTAGCTGAATGTAAACAAAAGCATGTAAGCACACAATGTATGTATGTTTATGTTTTTGATTATGTGAGTATATTTTTATTCACATGTGAAAATAAGTGTGTATTTGTATGAAAATAGCAACAGAAGGATGTCTGTGTGTTTGTGTGCAAGTGGAAGGCAATAAGCATAGAAATGATGTGAATTTATTTCTACATGAATAATTATGTGAATAAATTATCCTACCATGTGTTAATATGCAGCCATGTTCATGCTTCTGAGTGAATGATCATTGTTCTGTGTCTAAAAGTTCTAATGTATATATAGTTATGAACATAAAAGCTTGCAAATATATATATACAGTTTCATACATAAATTACTCTGCGAATGTTTTTCGTGTGTCTTTGTATATTAATGTTTAGTTTATTTATATGTTGGTGATTAGTTTTTTGTGTGCACAAGCATTTGTAAAGAAAACATATGAGCATTAATGTTTTGTTTATATAATAAGTGTTTCAGTGAAATAATTTGTAAGCATAGTTGAATGGGTGAATATGTGAGCATGTTCATCTCAGTCATGCGTATATATTCAAAGTATATCTCTATATGTTGATGGATAAACAAGCTCAGAGTTGGAGAGTTGGGTTAAAAGCACACATTGCCTTGCAGACAACCTGGGTTCAATTCCCAGCACTCACATGGTAGCCCACAATCATCTGTAATTCCAGTTCCAGGGGATCCAGTGCCCCCTTCTGGCATCCATGGGCACCGCATAAATGTGGTACACAGACAGACATGCAAAAAACCATCATACACATAAAAGAAAAATAAGTACTTTCAAAATATATACAGTTCGTGTGTGTGTGTGTGTGAGAGAGAGAGAGAGAGAGAGAGAGAGAGAGAGAGAGAGAGAGAGAGAGAGAGAGAGAGAGAGAGAGAGAGAGATTGTTTAGGGGAAGTAAATGTATATGTGAGTGTGCATATTTGTGTGAGTGAATTTGCAAATAAAGTTTTTTTAGTATTCAAGTGTTTATTTTTAAAAATACACAAAAAAATTTGAAAAGGAGGACAAGTCCCCCATCCATCTGTCTGCCCTCCCCCCATATTTTAGCATGCTTTTATTTGTCTTGACAGATATGCAAATAAGTTTTTATAAGCATGTTATACCTTTATGTGTCCATGAGTGCCTTGAGCGTTTTATGTGTGTGAATGAATGAGTTGTGTATTTGTATGGGCACTTTAACATAACTATAGTTTTTCTGTATATGTTAAAATTCAAATCTATTGAGTGAATATCTGTGCATAAAGAAAATCACATGAGTATTTTTGTCTTCATATGTACATGTTTATATATTTAAAGGAACATGAATATATTTGTTTGACAATCAATATGGACTGACGTGTGCAAGATTGTGAGCATGTCTGTTCATATTCAAGTGAATCCGTGATTATATTTGTGTATGTGTGCTGCTATTTCAATGTGAAAGTGCGATTTTTCCTCTTGAATTTTTTCTTCCATCCTCTGTGTTATTGCCAGACTCAATTGGTAGGACTCAGAATACAACCATAGATTTTAAAAATGTATAAATCTATAAAGTGCATCCACAGTGCATGTTTAGTATTCCCTAACAGTTTCAAGCTGCCTATCACCAGGTCTAAAGCTAACCCATTCTTCTGCGTATTACATCATACTGATGCTATGGAAATATGCGTGACCCTCATGATTCTGCCTGCTGTCATTGCTGCAGGCTGACTGCCCAGAAATTGAGGTGCAGAGACAAATGGGTTATTTCAAGTACAATGCTTCAGGAAGTAAGTACTATTGGACATACGTGTCTCCATGACTCCTATGAAGTAAATGCATCTCTGTGTTAGGGGAAAGCCCAGATTTCAGTGTTCAGGGCTATTGTAAACAAGCCTGTGAGATGGTGCTGCCTAGTTACTGGGGTTTCCAGCTACACAGTTCTTGATTATAGAGTTTGAGGCCCCTTACACAGCTTTACAGACTGTGTTTGGCAGTTACTAAATGAGACTAAATAGTGAACTCTGTCTCCCAATCCCGGGGTCAGACTTCTTATCATAGATCATTTTGTGTCACTCAAGAAAAGAACTGGTCCCTTTTGGTGGAGCTCTGGTGACCTTAAAATTCAAACACAGAGCTCTAGCTAAGGGCTCTCAGTTGAAGGAGCAAGTTGAAGCTGAAATGGCATCCACTTGTCCCTTAGCAGATCATGTGAATGCAGGCCATAAAAATATTTCCTTTACAATAGTGGGCATCTTGTGTGCTAGTGGTGATCAGGCTAATAGCTAAGGTGTACACACATCTCTAATGGGATAATTGAATGGAAACTTACAGAGACATTGCCTAAATGTCACCTTTAGAATGATGGCTTCAGCCTAATAGTTCAGTCCTCCCTGAGGAACGTAAGAGGGCAAGCCAAGTAGTGGTAGTAAACAATTTCTTCCCTACCATCCATCAAAGTGCCAGTGCTCACTCTGCAATGGTGTAGTGTTTGTGTCATGCCTAGTACTAGGTGAAATGAAGCCCAGGGCTGCTGCTTTTCAGAGCATTGTGCCAACCCAGTTCTCTTTCTTAATTTTCCCTCTTCTTCTTTCTCCTTCTCCTGCCCCTCCACCCACTGTCCCAGCCCCTCTTCTCAAGAAACTGATGAAGCTCCTAAAACAACAAGGACACAGTCACCAAGGCATTTGCCTGTGAGCTCTGAGCAGGGTGAGGAGAGTGGATTAAGCTTTCAGACACAGGGGGAAATGAGTCTGAGTCTAGTGGAAGGCTTTGTACGGTATTCTGGAGGCCCCTGAATGCTGATGAACGTAACCAAGTTTTGCTGAAGCCCTGCTTGAAAAGGGTTAGTAAAGAAAGTGAGTGACTCCTTCGTGGGGTCTGTCATTGCCTGCAACTCACTTGCCACCGCTGACCTCACAGACTTGACTTAATTTCAACTTACCTGTGGTTTAGATAGGTTAAAGGACTATTAATGTCCTGGATACTACTCACACACCCGGTACTGTGCTGCATATACCGGTCCTCATTCATTTTTCTCTGAGCCCTCTTTTCTCCACAGGTCTCTATCCACTGTCAGCTCTCATTCTCCTGTTGCACCTCTCCCCTTTCAAATAAGTGCCATTCATGTAATCTAGTCTTTCCTGTCCTTCCTTTCAATGGAGTTTTAGCCTCTTCGAGAATCAAGTTGTGAGTCTCTCCCCAGGTCCAGTTCCTCTAAGTTATGTGCCTCCAGCAAGTTCACTGACTACTACTATTGCTGACTAGACTAGCTATGAAAACAGTCATACCTCAGCTTTCTGTGTCATTCTCTGCTCCTTCCACGTTTGTCCCCCTCTCCATTCAGAATACAATATTCCCTCTGCTAGCCTCCCTCTAAACACGCTCATGTACAACCCAAACCCTGAATTCAGAGCCTGCAGTGCCTCTTACATTTCAAGAAGGTTCTGAGTTGGCCTTGCCTTCCTACCTTCCTCTACATTTGTCCAAATCAATTAGTTTGGCTCACCTTTTCTCAAATGTCACAGATCTTCATGCCAAAGACATGGTGCAGTGTACCTTTTGTCTCCCTGAGACATCAGGTGTAAACAAATCAATCTGTTTGGAAGTCACTGGCAAAGTTCCTTTGAGAAAATGTTGACTGCCTACCCATGGCAAGTTCTAAAGATTGATCCTTGCCCTGTTCATTGCCCTTGGCACTGAATGACAACTCAGATGTTAAACTGACCATAAATAGCAGGGTAGAATGCACTTAGCATTATTCAAAATTCTTACTTAACTTTCTCTCAGAGATGACAACAAGAGAAGGGAAAGAAGCAAAATACCTAATTCTTCAACAATGCAGGTTGATCCAAATGGCTTCAACAGGCTCAGTTGATCCAAATGCTGGTGTCACAAGAAGACATATCTGGCTATGTCCTAACATCTGCATTTCTATGGGCCCTGCTAATGTGTCTAAAACTTATCTCTTTTTGTAAACTCAAAAACTTCTTGTGTTCTCCAGGGAGTCAACATGGGTCCACCTTGAACAGGCCAGATGCACTGTCAGATGCACTCCAGGTAAGTATTGTCAATCAACAGCCTAAGTTTCCCAACCTACTGCCTATTTTTGGTCTTGGGACTCCTGTCCCTCAATTATCAGAACCTAAGAAAAAATTTTCCTCCTAAAGTTAACTTTATCTTCTGCTATGCCAGCATCTTGCCAGGCCCAGGCCTCCCCTTAATCTGCATCTGAGACAGCTTCAAAGTGGCAAGCCCCAAGTGGTCCCACCTCACAGACTGCTTCAACTGGACCTGCATTTTCCTAGTACTGGACACAATCCCACAGAGCCCGGACAGCGAATGAAAACAGCCAGCTATCCCAGGACTTGACCAGCATCCCAGTTTTCTCCTGTCCCCCAAAGGATGCCAACACCCCTAGGACATCAAGAAGCACTCTTGAGAAAGAACACAACACCTCATTCCCACCTTACTTGTTAACTTTTCCTATTTCCTCACCTTTTTATAATAAACAAAAGGGAGGAATTTTAGCATTCAGGCATTTACACTGGTCTGCTCTCAGGGACCTAACAGGACATGTCATGAGTTGCAGCCACTCCCTGTATGCATACAATATATCCTCTCATAAACGGAAAGCTCTTATTACTCTTCCTCCCCTTTCCTTCCTCTCTGGCTCAGAGGCCAACTGTGCACTACCCCCAATAAGCCTCCCTTGTATGACTTTGTGGTGCCCCTTAGCTTTAACCCACCAAGGTCGCCTTCCCTCTACCACTAAACTAACTACCACAGGCTTGGGCTTCTTTGTCTCAAAAGTCATTGTCTCATACCTAGACAGTCCACCTAGAAGAAGTACTTCTATCCCTGTAAGATAAGGCTATGAGAAGAGCCTGCCTTCTGCAGTCTCCATCAACCTTTTCCGGTCTGTATGCACACACTATGGAACCTGTGGCCTGTATCTTATGTGACATAACTTGGAAAAATAATAAAGGGAATGAGCAAGTGGACCATTTTCAAATTCTGAGCACCTCAAGTTTTAAGGTACAGTGATTTAGAAAAAAGTTTCCCAAAGCCCCATCTGGGGAATTCATAATCACTGGAGTGATTAAAATAAGTGTTGGGACCTTTTCCAGAAGTAGAGCCCTTAAAATTTGATGGGTATTGAAGGCTTGGAGAAAACCAGGGAAGTACCTGGATCTGGGCAAGCAAAGTAAATTGAACAGAAAAATAACCATTGCCTTAGTTAGGGTTTCTGCTGCTATGGTAAAACACTATGACCAAAGGGAAGACAAGGCTTATTAAACTCTCAGGTCACAGTCAATTATTAAAGGAAGTTGGGACAGGAATTCAAACAGAGCAGAGACCTGGAGGCAGGAGCTGATGCACAGGCCATGGAGTAATGTTGCCTACTGGTTTGCTTCTCATGGCTTGCTCAGCCTGCTTTCTTATAGTACCCAGTGTAATCCTTGCAGCTAGGTTGGAAAAGTATTCTGGCAGTCAGGAGCCAAGGAATAGCACACAGTCACCATAAGCTTAGAAGCTTACAAATCTGCTTCAGGGAAAGGTTTCCTCAATGTGACAGCTCTGCTCCAGCAGGGAAGGGTTTCCCCAGCCAAATTGCTAGGGTTCTGCACAGGTGTTGCCTCCAGGCCCTCCAGTGTAACAACTCTGCTCAGCTAGGAGGAGGTTTCTCCTGCAAAAGTATTATAGCCTTGCTCTGCTCTGCCCAGCTCCATCTCTGCTCAGATGAAATCACTCAAACCTCATTCAAGAGGTTTATTGTGAGGGGCGAATTCAGGAGGGTGGCTGCCCCTGCCAGGGTAGAAGACAGCAGCAAGGTGAACAGGCTCAGGACTTATACAGGGCTTTTTATGGGCAGACATTTTCCAGGGTGGAGATTATCATGGTGGGGATTAGTCAGATTTCAATCCCCTTGAGCTGGGACAAACACAGATTGGCTAGATTTCATGCTCAGGGATTGGTTGGTTTTCCTGCTCAGGTACTGGTTGGTTTCATTCTCAGTTGGTTAGGGAAAAGTGTATAAAACAGTATAAAAAGTATAAAAGTATAAAGTATAAAAGTATAAAAAGCTCAGTGTCAGACATCCAGAATTCACTCACAGTCTTCTGGGTTCCAGAGGACTTGACACAGTACACTCAGATTGTCTCCTAGGCTCAGGCTGGCTCCACTCCACAGCTGCTACTGTCCTTGGCAGTCATCCCATAGTACTGGCATCTTCAAAATGCTTGGATCCCTGCATTGGGTCTCGCCTTCACCACTAGCCTTTCCTGGGCTCTTAATGAACTTGAACCTGCTACATGGTACCGAGCCTCAGCCTCTCTCCATGACCCCTTCAATCCTGGGGTTTTCACTGTTACTGAGGCTGTATCTTCTAAGCTTCTGCTGCTCTTCATGACCCCTTCATGCTGTCACAAGAGTACCACACATTAGGAACTTTGTCTGTCACCATGAGATGTGGCCTAAGTCCCATCTTGACCACAGTTTCTATGTGCTGACCCTAAAGAAATACTGCCAGAAGATTTTAGCTCAGTGATGCTGGCCTCTTTCTAATGATGACTGCTAGCTTTTCAGCTTCAGCTAAGCAGCATCAATTATCCCAGTAAAGGGAAGGTTTCACTTTAGTGCATTTGGTCTCTTGTTAACCACAGGCAATTCTGAAGCTCTGTTTGACCTGGAACACAGATTCTTAAAGCTCTAAATATAAGATGTCCCTAATAGTCTTTAAGGAACTCTCCAACTTTCCTGGGAAACTTCACAAACCTTGCCTCCATTGTCTGTAGTGCTCTCAGCACTGTCTTCTAAGTTCCTACAAAACAGTAGCTCATTAAGCCCTGAGAAGTCAGAGGCTTTTCTAGGCCAAATTTCCAAACACTCCCATAATCCTCTTAAAATACATGGTCAGGTCTGTCATGACAATACCCCAGGACCTGGTACCCATTTCTGTCATAGCTACAGTTTGTTTCTTACTTACTTACTTACTTTTTATTTATTTATTTATTTATTTATTTATTTATTTATTTATTTATTTTAGGATTTAGTTTTCCAAGACAGGGTTTCTTGTCACTTTTGGAGCCTGTCCTGGAACTTGCTCTATAGATCAGTCTGGCCTTGAACTCACAGAGATCCACCTGCTTCTGCCTCCCCAGTGCTCGGATAATAGGCAAGTGCCACCACTGCCCAGTCTTAGTTACAGTTTCTATTGCCCAGGACAGAAAGGGTTTATTTGAACTTACAGTTCCATTTCCCAGTCCATTGCTGAGTGAAATTGGAACAGGAACCTGGAAGCAGGAGCTGATGCAGAGGCCAGCAGCTTACTGGCTTGCTCCTCATGGCTTGCTCAACCTGCTTTCTTACAGCACCCAGCACCTAGGGGTGGCACCACCCACAGTGAGTTGGGCCCTCCCACACCAATCAAGAAAATGTACCACAGCCTGGTCCACAGGCCAATCAGGTAGGAACATTTTCTCAATTGAGGTTCTCTCTTCCAAAATGACTCTGGCTTGTTTCAGGTTGACATACAATCTAGCCAGCGCAACCATATTATCACCTTTTAACTAACTAAACCGGGTGCGTGCCCAGGGTATAATATATGTGTGCCCAAGTGCCATCTCTAAAGTGGAGCAGAGAATTCCAGCCTGGGAATAGTACCCTGCATACCCAGGTCTGTTGGTTGTGCTACTTTCACACACAAGCATTAATGAGGCTTGGTACATTCAAATGAGTAGAGAAAGTGCTAAAGACCTTTTGCATTTGAAAGTAGAGGTATGGGAGAAATGGCAGAGGTGGATACAAACCCAGAGACTGGCATCTGTGTGTGCTCTCCTTCAGGTCTCTGCAGGGGAAGGGGGAGGCTCTGGAGTGGCCTAGGTGCCCGAGAGCACACTACGCAAGTTATTTGGTAATGGTCCACTGTATCTCAGCTCAAATCAAAGGCCTCAAAAGTCTGCATCTGGCCCATAGAAACGTTGCAGTCTGCTCTCAGATGGAAACCATATCCTGTCAGCACCCGTTTAAACATCTTGAACCACAGCCTCATTGGCAACCTTTTGTTTTTCCTTCTACACAGATGTCACTAGTCATCAGTAAATGCTGTATTACTTCCCAGTGAACGGCACCAACACCTCAGCCATTAACTTCCCACGGTCTGCTCCTTCTGCAGAAATGTAGACAGACAAGCCCAGTCAGTCATAGGCATTTGTGCTCTTTTTACCTCTCCCTTCCATTGGTGAAGCAGCTAGAAACACAACAATCAGGCAGAATTATTGTTCCCACATATGCCTTTTTCCACAGGATCGAAAAAATGATTTGGTGCACATTACAAGATAGGATGTGGCATTGAGGTACACAAATTCTAAGAAATAGAAAAGGACAAAGCAGCCATGTGGGAGCCTCAAAGAAACACACTATAGTGGGAAATTACCAATACGGAGTCAGGTAGAAATATAAGGGTATTTAATAGGGAAAAGCCTTACTTACAGAGCGAACCAGCCAGCCGGCGTGGTAGTGGTCTGTACAGCAAGAAGCAAAGAGAAACCGAAACCGAAAACGCAGTCCCAATACGTCACTCTGACCATGCCCTCACAAGCCTGGTCAGGCACACCTGTAGCCAGCCCCTAAGAAGGCGTGGCTACAGCTTTCCCTACAATTCCCCTTTTAGTCTAAAAGAGGATTAAAACTTAACAGTGTAAAGTATCCAAAATTAACAATCATAAAGGTAAAATATAAGAAGATACAACAATCTGCTTATGTCACATCCTAACTATCTATTTTAACTAAACCCTAAAGTCATCTGACAGAGGTATCCAAGCCTAAACACCTCACACACTGTTTCAACTCCCTAAAGAGCACAACATGAAATCAAAACAAAGGAATTCTCCAAATTGGTGGGATCTTCCCTCCAGAGGTACTGCTTTATTTAAGAAAAGTAGTCTTCTACTTACAGTGCCCTTCTGATCTGAGCCATACTGTTTATGGTCTCTGCTCAAAGTCACATTTCTGTAACCCTGTCTGGATTGTACGAATTATCACTTCCTAGGTCTAAGCTTTGCTCTTGTACATCCGTTCCCAGGGCTGGACATGTGGCAGAAGAGGCAGAGAGACCATCTTACTCACATAGCAGAGATTCATGCTGTTTACTCAGTAAAGTGATTTCAAATTCCTAAGGTTTAGGGCTGTCTTCACAAAGACATGTTTTCAGTGAATTGGCATTTTACTAATCATGTGTTTCTGGCCTGGAGATGTCACAGATAATGTCATGTGTAAGTAGTCAGTGATAGTGCAGGGGAGCTGGCTTTCTCACAGTTCTCTGACTTATTCACACAAAACATCCAAATTTTATGAGTGCCATTTTCTTCCAGAGAGCAGCTTGTGAATGAAAATAGGCTCCGGGCATTCCCAGGAGGCATAAATCCTTTCATCTGATGACCAAGGTCTCTGTAAAACGTGTGTGTGTGTGTGTGTGTGTGTGTGCATGTTCGCGCACGCGCGTGCACGACAATATGTTCACTAACAGTCTCCTGCAAGAGTGCAGATACTACATGAAAATCTGCTGTAATTACACCTTGTCCAACTACCAATTTTTTTTCTTGGTTCATGTTCACTTTTGGTTTGCCTTATACAAACATGTTCTTCATTATCTTTAACCGAAAAATTTATTTTTAATTACTTTTAATTTATTTAATTTATTTTTAATTACTCCAAAGGGAGGAGGCTGAGAAGTTGACTCAATGAACAAGAGTACTTATTGTACAAGTGTAAAGACATGAGTTTGAGTCTCCAATATGCATGTAAAATCCAGGAATGTTGGGACCTTGGAGACAAGTGGATCTGGGAGTTTGCTGGCCAGCTAGCCTGGCCAAATCTATGAATACCAGGTTCAGTGAGAAACCCTGTCTCTAATAAATAGGACAGAGAACACTTAAGCAAGACATCAAACATTCTCCTCTGGCCTCTAGACACAGGTGGGAACATGCCTACACACACACACACACACACACACACACACACACACACACACACACACACACACACAAGCCCTATGCTTACAAATATTCCAAAGTAAGTACACAAATGTATTTGTTCTGTATCCTGTTGCTATGATAAAATATCTGCCCCTGACAAAAGCAGTTTAAGAGATTGAGAGTTTATTTGCCTCACAATTTCCAGGTACAGTCCACCATTGTGGAGAAGTCAAGGTGGCAAGAACCTGAAACAGCTGGCCACATTATAGCCACAGTCAAGAGAAGAGAGCAACGGGATAATGCAGTCTGCTAGTGCTCTATCCCCTTTTCTTCTCATTCAGTTCAAGAGCCCAGCTGAAGAACTGGTAGCTCCCATGTTCAGGGATAAAGTTTAAACTTAATTATGTGTCTCCTGTCTGTGTCTTGTGCCTTGCCCACCATACTGCTTTGCTCTAATCACTTCCTATCACCAGTGCTTGACATCCAATACAGGGCAAACAAAACAGCAACACCTTCATCCCTGGAAAGTATCATTCAGAGCCGTATGATGTTGTACTCAGGAACGTGGTGGACAATCAGAGTATGTCGGGAAAAGACAAGCTTTGTAATATCAAGAAAATGAGGTACTATGCATTCTGGAAGAAAAAAATGATAGTTCAGGATTTTTCTAGGTTATTTACATAATTCAACAGGCTGGAATTTCATTGACAGGTAGAGACTATGCCTGATCCACTTAGTAAGGAAAGGTCAAAGGGCCTAAGGAAAGGTCAAAGGGCCTAGGATGGCACAACTGGATGATCCTCTCCTTGCTACAAACACTACCTCCATAACCATAAGGCAGGACTCCTTCAGTGAAATGGGTAAAAGGTGATTAGAGCCGTAGAAGGCACCACGCAGACAGGAGGAGACACATGTTGAGTTTGGACTCTTGCCAATTTTCATGGGTTTTGTTAATGATTTTATTTGACTCTTTGAAATGTCCCATATGCACAGTGACAACACACTCTCTAGTGTTGTGAAGCACAAGAGAAGGTGTTTTTCATCCTTACTCTGAAAATAATGTCTCAGGCATGAGTTATAATGCTGCTACCCATAAATTCAATGAAAATAAAGCAACAGTGTGTGCCAACCATCTATCATTAAACCAATAACATGTTTTAAATAGTTATTTGAATTGATGCACATTAGTGTGAGTGTCTGCCACATGTGTGCAGCTGTATACAGAGGCTAGAAAAGAGTTTCAGATCCTCTGGAGTTGGAATTACAGGCAATTATTTGCTTGGATCTGAACTCGGGTCCTCGGGAAGAGCAGCAAGTGCCTTTAACTACTGAGCCATCTCTCCAGTGCCAATAAAACACCTTTTAAAGGGTATCTTTAAGCCAGGTTGTGGTGGCACACACCTTTAATCCCAGCACTCAGGATGCAGAGGCAGCCTGGTCTACAAAACTACACAGAAAGCCCTGTCTCAAAAAAAAAAAACAAAAAAAAAAAAACAAAAAAAGAAAAGATATCTTTATACAGAAACAAGCATACAATTCAAGTTGTCTATTGGCAGCTGATTAAAATATTGTGACAAGCTCTTAATCCATATTGGTTAAATAGTTTAAAATTCATTAATTTATGACACACAGGAACTCTTTGGAAAACAAAATAACACAAGTACAGATATCTGTTATGTGGCACATTCATGTGTATAGACCATCATTGTCACTCTGATACTATACACCATAAGACAGAGAAAGAAGAATAGTTTCCTATATTGGAAACCCACAGTCAACTTACAGCCATCATGGGTGGTCCAGAAACCTCAGGGTGTATGGCAAAGAATACCCAAGTTTCTAAAAGGGGAGAATATCAACAATGGTAGCAAGACCCTCCATTACATTGAGGGCAATGATAAACATTTTTCTCTCAGAAAATTATTAATGAGTATTGTCGGGAACCGAGAACAATTCCATTAGAGAATTTCTTGGGGTCCAAACCTCTGGTTCCAGCATACAGGAGCTCTGGTCTGCATTGTGTTGTAGATGCTAGCTGATTTGCTGTTGAATGGCATAGCCTCAGTGGAGAATGCCCCCTAGTTTTGCATCTCTACAAAACTAGACATTTGAATAGGCCAGGGCAGAGGGCTAGGTCTACATGAGGAGAGATGGTTAGGAGGTATCTGCTGAGAGGGCCTAGGGAGAGGTTTGGGAGAATAGTCTCTGCTATCACCAGAGAATGGTTAGAAAGCAGTGAAGGAAAATGCTGGAATAAAGGGGAGACTCCAGTCTGCAGCATGAGACTGAGAGTTCTCCAAAGATGGCAATATGCCCGTGTCTGGTCCTTATTGCCTTTGGGTTGCTAGGAATTTCCAAGTCCACGCTCCCCCACTCAGGCCGAACCTTGTGGCTTCTGTGGTTTGGGACTGAGACATGCCGGGCCACAACAGTATGTCAGGCAAATCTCTTTGAAGAAGGATGCCATTCATGGCATTTCATACCAGCCTCTAGAGGAGATTGGATACAGTTATGACAATGCTAGCAATGATTGTGTGCAATGGAATTACCAGTGAGATAACCAATGGGAAGCCTTGGTGTATGTTTTTCATTTCCCTTCAGAGGAGAGTGCAACCTATAACTGCAAAGCTGTTGATATAGAAAGAAAATAGAACCTACTAGCCAAATACATAATGGAAAAATATTTCCTTGTTCATGTTTAATGGGTCCAATAATCTATGTAGTATTGGATTGAAAGGGTTTAAGGTATGTAGCCATAAGATTTAAGGTTGCAATGATAAACCATGAGACACAATTCATTTATTTTAGGAATAAACCACACTATTAAGTGGACTCCATGGGGGATAATCACTTCTTCATTCTCATTGGGTCTTATATAATAGGTTTCAATCCTTGAAGGTGTTAGTTTTAATTTACTTTTGGCCATATTAACTGTTTTAATTGGGAGTTCATGGGGCCTTATTTTGTCAAGCAATTTGTCAAGATTTAATTTTAGTTTATTATTGATTGAGAACAAGTATCTACCCACTATGGGATATTTTAGGATAATATGTGTTAAGGCCACAAGCACTTTAGACTTTAGTTCTGATAGTTAAAGTAAGTACAACTACTTTCCATGTAATTTATGTTTAGTAGCTTGCATAATATTATAGAGAAGGATCACCTTTAAATAGAAAGGTCCCCAGATACAATAGTTAATTTAGATTCAATTTTAATTAAAACCTGAAGACTTGCTAGCTGATGTATCTTAGCAGATGTTGGTTAATGAAGACACCATGTTGTAGAAGAACAAAAGACAATCAATGTCTTTTATCATTTTGTTGCACAAAAAAATGTATGTTTTGTTGTATTTTAGCAATTTTTGGATTTTCAGTTATGTAAAGTTTTGAATCATTGCTATTATTGCAAGTTTTGTTTGTTTCCTCATAGATTATAATTTGTTACTTCCATTTTTCTTGGTTGTTAGTTATTGAATATCCTTCAGAGTGTATACAGTTTCCTACTCCACCCATGTTTATATATTTCCTCATCCCAGAACCTCACATCATTATCTTCAGGATTAGAAGCCTTCTCCACACTAGGTGTTCTGAAGGATTTAAGGACTCTGAGTTTACTCTGGGTGTGAATTAACCACATTGCTGTGCCACAAGGATGTCGTGGATGTTTTCCCCTGTACTTATGACAATTAGGATTGTTGTTGTAATAGGAGCAAGGCAGTGGAGTACAGTTAAACTTTACTGTGTCTGCAACTCGGAAGTCAATGAACTGAAACCAACCCCATTCCCCACCCCTGTGTATGAACATGCTATGAAAAGAATTTGTAAAAAATTTAAACAATATTTTTTAATATTATGGTATTTCTAGTCAATAATAGATTTATGACTTTGGGGTTTCATCTCCATCCAATCACATGTGCCACAGACTTTCTGGGTAGTTACAAAAAATATTAGGTATATAATATCCCCCTCTGGTGTTATTACATATCATACAATCGAGCTCTCCAAGCCCAGGGATCATGTCCAGACAGGCCATTTATCTATGGATTAGATGGGGTCCATTAATCTCTTGTTTTCAAGATTAACCTTTTCACTTGCTAGAAAGTCACAAAAACACACATAAAGTGCACTGAACAGAGGTGGCTTGTGTTGGAAGATAAGTCTATTACCAAATGTGTCTTTCTTTTTTCTTTTCTTTTCTGTTAACAGTGCCTGAACCACAGGTCACCTTGGATGTGGACTTCAATAGCTCTGGTGCCAGAAGCATGTGCAGTATAGTGGTCAAGGAAGCAGAAGCATAGGAGATGGGGAAAGTCATCACTTTTATCTGCAATGCCATGGTTAATTCTCCCTGAGGTAGTACCTCCTTTCTCTACAGAAACCTAACAAAAGGCCATTTCAGTCACAAACAACATATGCATAGCTGCCTCAAGCAGTCAGCAGTGGTCATAGGTTAAACACACTGGGTACTTGAGGAGGATCTAGTTCAAATCACAGTAATCAGGATTCAAGTAATGCCAGGAAAAGGGGTTCCAACAACCTCATTTGACCTGTGTAAATCCTTGCACTCATATGCATATACCCATGCACAGACATACATGTACGCATAATTCAAAATATATTTTTTTTGAAAAAGAAAGGAATGGAGCTGGAGAGATGGTTCAGAGACATTAAGAGCACTTGCTGCTCTTGCAGAGGACCTGGCTTTGGCTCTCAGTACCTACATAGCAGCTATGAACACCTATAACTGCCAGAGACCCATACTCTCCTCTGTCATCTGTGGGCACTAGGCATGCACATCATGTCCATATATACACACAAGCAAAAATTCATACATACAAAATAAAAAATAAATAAATTCATAAAATAATTATTTTAAAAAGAAACAGCAAAAAAGGAATTGTGTTGTCTCCACTTTTATAGGCAATAGCTTCAAAGACGACCTAGAAAATTCATGCCAAGATTGATGACATGTCACAATCAAGTATAATTAATTTCAATTTAACATATTGTTATTATATGTTTATATATTTTATATGATATATAACAATATAATGTCACACAAGTCAAAACATGAACCCACCAAGAATTGGTAATTTCATTTCAGGTAATCTTCTCTGCTATCATGGAACCATTTAGTTAGCAATGGAGTAGCTACATAAAGCTGGCCAGTCTTCATGATTTGGCCACCATATATTATCTTAGCCAATATTCTATTCCTGTGAAGAGACATCATGACCAGGGCAACCCTTATGAAGGAAAACATTTAATTGGGGCTGGCTTACAGTTATCAGCATGGTGGGAAGCATGGCAGCATGAAGGCAGACATGGTGTTAGAGGAGCAGAGAGTTCTACATCTGGATTGGCAGGACACTGGAAGGAGAGAGACACTGGGCCTGGATTGAGCATTTGAAACCCCAAAGTCCACTCCCAGCGACACACTTCCTCCATCAAGGCCACACGTCTTAATCTCTGTCAAGTAGTGCTAATGACCAAGCATTGAAATCTATGGTGGGTGTTCCTATTCAAACCACAATATAATGATGTCAGTTGTATTACTAACTTCTTATTCTCCTCATTGGTAACTGAGACATTAGACATATGACTCTAATTTGTTTTAGTGTTACAGATAAATTGGATGGCTAAACACACAATTAAGAGACAAGGTCCATAACAAGTTAGTGGCCATAACAACAGAAGAAAAGTCTGCAGGTCTTGAAGTGCTATAAACCATAGGCTGTGGGAAGCAGGCCATTAAATATCAAAGCGATAAGGCACTCTCCTCTTTCTGAAGGAGGATCTGGTTGGTTTGGTTGAATAATTCTGTGGGCTGCCAAAGCACTCAAACAAATTCTAAGATAAAAGAAGAAATTATACCGGGTCCATTTGATATGGAAGATTTCTTGACCAGGGAAGTTTAACCAGGAGCAGAGCTGCAAGGGAACTTTGTGGTTATGGCATTTGCCATTTTCAAATCCCAGATGCCCGCATGGCAGATGTTAACCCTAAACCTCATATCAAAAGCCCTTCATGCACATTCTGAGGTCAAAGTAAGAGACTAGAAAAATCTGTCTAGCATCTTGATCCCAAGGGATGAATCCTTGGACCCTGAGGCAAAAAACATACCAGTGCCAAGTAGCATTAATACTTGGGCTGAAGCACAAGACTGTCTGAAATGGGCATTGGCATTCCCATGCCAAACCCCTCCATGGACTGACAGACAAATCAAGTATATCCGTCAGACAATTCCACCCATGTTGTTGCTAGTCTTCCCTACACAAGGCAGCCTATCTGGTCTGCCTACTAATAGGAAAGGTTCAGAAAAGGTTGGTTTTCCATAGAGAAGTGGAGGCCTGTGTTTGTCAAGGTTCTCTAGAGAACAGAATTTAGAGAGGGGGAAGTTGTTCAGTCCATGAGCTTGGCTGTCTCAGCTGGTCTTTAGTCTACAATGGAATCCCAAGGAAGTCGGCTCTAAAGCCAGTGAAGGGATGGGCTTGCCAGTGAGTGAGGACAAGCAGGCAGAGTGATGCCTTCTTTTCTTTTCTTTCTTTCTTTCTTTCTTTCTTTCTTTCTTTCTTTCTTTCTTTCTTTCTTTCTTTTTTTCTTTCTTTCTTTCTTTCTATAGGTTGAGAGCAGAGGGTGTGGTCCAGATTGAATGTGGATTATCCCACCCCAAAGAGCCACATCAGAGTACATCATCCTACTTCCAATGATTTAACTAAGGAAAAGTCCCTCATATGTGTTCCCAACCATTTGAGTTTCAGTTAATTACAGATGTAGTGATGTTGACAACCAAGAATAGCCATCACAAGACCAAAGTGGGATTTTGAGGTGGGAGTAGGGTTGTTGTCCACAATGAGTCAGCTCTAAAGAAGTAGAGCACATCTTCTTTAAGCATGCCTCAGATGCCTGTGGTCTCAGAGCTTCACAGGGGCTTGTGAGTTGATAAGTTAGGACTGCACATAAAATGAAAGGAATTATGTAGCCAGCACCAAGTACAAGGGAACTAGGTGAGGAATACTAGTCACTCTGTCAGAGCTCCTGTAAGCTAAGAGCAAGGAGAGAATGACTCGGGAAGTTTAAATGTCTCAAAGAGCCTGGGAGCAGTATGAAGTGTTCCACTAGGAGCTGTACTCCACAAAAATAGCCCAGGATATGTAAACTTAGGTGAAATTGCATCTGGTCCCTACCCCCATTTCTCCCCTTCAAGTGGCAACTAGCTACACAACGGCAAGGGCCAGTGTCTAGTTCTACCCAACCTGAACCCAGACAGACGAACCCTGAAACCATACAAAATGGTAGATGGCAGTTAATATTGCTTAGCCTGCATACTCCTTTGTTCTCTCCTCCTTTAGACTGTTTTGTTTTTCTCAAAGCTCCAGCCCCTTGCCCACTGGAATGCTAGGCTGGAGATAAGCAACTAAGGGTACTCTGCTCTCCTAAAGAAATGTAAAATGCTTTTCTATTGGAATAGCATGTGACCCTGCAATTTGTTTCTTTGATTAAAAAGAATGCAATTACTTCAAAATCATGTTTCCATGGAGATTCTGAAATACTGGGCACTTTATGGGGTCAGAAGGTATGACTTTTCTAGTCAGGCCCAGATCAGTTAGTCTCCAGCAAATTTCAGCATGTTGCCACTGCAGATGATGGGAGGTAGTTTAGAAGAAGCTCATTAAAGGGTATTAGGGCAAGGATCTGAGTCAGTAATAGTTCTTTATCAGTTGCCTGAAATTTTAAATTTCACAGTGTGTGTGTGTGTGTGTGTGTGTGTGTGTGTGTGTGTGTGTGTGTGTTTTGCCCCAAGTTTAGATCCACAATAAAAATCTCAGAAAACTGGGAGAGTAGCTTCAGTGATTAAGGCTAACCCCAAGATGTAACCCTATCTCTTATCCAGGAGATGCAAAATTGAAGTGAATGTTCTTTACTAACACTATAGGAAGGGTGGGGAAGGCAAAGGTCAATATGTTCTTCAAGGAAGTTAGTACCTAAAAAAAACAGGCCATTGCAATGTTCTGCTATTCTAGCCCCATCATGTGGAATGACCTGGCATTTTAATTTATTAGCGCAAAACAATTTCTGAAACAAGACATCAGTTTACTATGAACCAACACAAAAGACCATATACTCTAGGAACACAAACTCATGTTAACAACATGAGCTCGACCCCAGATGCTGTCCAGGAGGCCAGTACAAGACTGATCCAGACCCCTGAACATGGATGTCAATAAGGAGGCCTCTGCACTCCAGGGAGCCTCTGGTGGTGGATTAGTATTTTTCCCTGGTGCAAGAAGGGACTTTGAGAGCCCATCCCATACGAAGCGTTACACTCTGGCCCTGGACACATGGGGAAGGGCCCAGGATCAGCATAGGAAGACTTGGTGGACTTTGCAGAGCCCCCGTTGAGGGCCCTACCCTGCCTGGGGAGTGGTGGGTGGATGGGGTGGGGGGTGGGCTGGGGGTGGGGGAGGAAGTTTGGGGGTGAGGGGAGGGAGAGGGAGAAGGGACTTGAAATAAGCTTGTTCCCTAACTAGAACTAATAAAATAAAATTAAATTAAAAAAAAGAAAGACATGGATCACTCTATAAATGGATTGAACAAACTTTTTATAGTCCCAAGGAGGAAATAGATGGGATCATCAGGGAAACAAGCTACTAAAAGGTAGAGACATCCACCATAAAATTCAGGTAGCCTCTCCTTCCCAGTTGCTGGGAACAATTTTGTATAGGATGTATGCTCCAGAGGATGGCCCCTCACCCATGCATACATAGAGGGCACTAACTTGACTCTGTGTAACTAAGAAATGAAAGAACTCTTGAGGGGTACATGGAAGTACTTTTGGGGGAATGAGAGCATATACATGAGCATATGCTACTTATTGGATGCCTGCCTGAACACCTCAAAAGTAAATTGTCTTAAAGATTTAAATAGAGATCATAGGTCATTAAGCCTAACCTACACTGCAAAATTCCAGACAGTAGTCACACAAAAACAGACACAAAGGCCAGTGAGAACTGACTGTCAAAGGGATCTAAGGAGTTCAGTACAATACAGGTGTCTTAGTTTATGACACTTCTTTCCATGGGGGCTCTCTTTCATGAAATTCAAACACTCAGTCTTATACTCCTTTTTATTTTAAGTCCATGTCAAAGCATTTCATAAAGGGGCCTTCTTGCATAAAATGGATGATGACGAATATAGCCCAATACTGTTCACTGTTGTTAAACCTTCTAAAGCATGCATATGGAAAGCTGGAAATCTAAGTGGACTTCAAGTTCATTCTTTGTTAACTAAACCGTTCCAACAGAAACATGTTCTCCTTTCCTTTTTGCTTAGTGAAAGTAATTAGGCTTGCCTGTGTCCTGCTTTGATGGCCAATTTGAACTGTCAATTCATTTGGATCAAGAAATGCTTTAGGAGGGATGGAGACATGGCTCTGTGGTTAAGAACACATACTGCTTTTCCAGGGGACTTAAGTTAGGTTCTCAGTAACTATGTTAGATATCTCACAAAGACCTATCAACCCCAGCTCCAGGGTGATATTACAACTCTGACCTCTGCAAACACCTGCACTTATGTGCACATACTACCCACCCCTCACATGATTAAAAATTAAATAAATCACACACACACACACACACACACACACACAGAGAGAGAGAGAGAGAGAGAGAGAGAGAGAGAGAGAGAGAGACATATGGGTACTAGTTAGGCACACTTTGATTATGTCTGTGAATGTATTTCCAGAGATTGGGGGAAGACCCCCACCATGAATGTGAGTGACAGCATCCTTTGGTCTAAGGTTTGAGAGAAGAAAATGAGTGGAACAACAGCATCTCCCTTTGTCTGATTCCTGATTCACCCAGATGTCAATGAACATGCCCACACTTCCGTTGCCACAGCTACAAGCTACTCCTGCTGCCATTTCTTTTTCCACAATGATGAATTATAACCCCAAACTATCAGCCACACCAAATTCTTCCTTTAAGAAGCTTCTTATCACACATTTGGACACAGCAATGAAGCAATTAGCCACCCTATCTAAAATTGCAAATACCCACTGACTAGAAGCTATCTGGGGTGAGCCATTTTAAAACCACTTTTAAAGCATTTTTTAAAATAAATGTTGCATACCTCCCCTGCCTTTAAAAAGGCAGCTAAGAGCTTTATTCTTTCTTCCTCCCCTGTTCCTTTTTTCTTGCAGCAAATACTTCTTTGCCATATAAATGCAAGGCAAGGAAAAGGAGAATGAGGGGAGCCATACACAGCTGACCATAGAGATGCTGAGCATGCAAGAATGAGTTAGGTGTTGACACAACTATTGTCCCTGGTTCCTGATCACCCAGGCATCACTGAAGACAGAAGCCTTGTCTGTCACAAATGCAAAGGTAATTTTAAGTCATTTCCCCAAGTACTGGAGTTATGCAAGTGGAGAAACTGAGTTGAAGAAAAGGATGAAGAAAGAATTGACTCAAGATTTCTCAGCAGCAGAGGACAAAATTAGAGTCTTATAAGATGTCTGAGTGTGCCTACTTACATAACATTGTATTTTACTGACACTTGTCTTTGACTAGTATTTCAGGGAACCGCCACCAGGTGGGGGTAGATTTGTTTGGAATCAGATTGTTCCAAGTTTCAGAACCACATTTGTTGGACAAAACAAACCTGAAACTCAGTTGCTCTCGTCATACATGCCATTATAACCATGAAGATCGTCCCAAACTAGATAACAATGATCACTTCCAAAACTTATACCCTAAACTCACATAGCAAATGGACGAAACACAGCAAGAAATATGAATATGCCAGTATGATTTATATATGTTCAATTTTTGTCTAGTTAATTTATTAGAAATTCCTAATTGAATAGACTTAAATCTGAGTGTGGACTTATTTTATAAAAGACAGAGACTGACACAGAGTTTCTTCCCTCTGTGTTCTGACCTAATTCTTCCACAGACAATGAGCACTAGGGTTTGGATTTAGCATTAGGTAACTTGAAAGGGAATTTGAGAAGTAAAAAATCATTCAGATGAAAGACAATAAGCAATATCTGAGCTAGCCAGAGTCACACACCCCTGCCCCCACACTGTAAATGCTTGTTCTGTGAACTAATAAAGCACCAAAGGGGGTTTGCAGTCCAACCACAAACCGAATAATTTAATTTCCATTCTAAAGCTCAAAGTGAACTTTTAAAGGTTTCTACACATTCCTTGAGCATGCTATCACCAGTCATATCTTACAAAGAGACTTCAGCTGCTTCCTGGAGAAGTAATTGGAAAAGAAACTCCAGAAAAGGAAAGCAGTTAGCAGAGTGTCACACAAATTGCCTTATAGACGTCTCAGGGTAGCTAATTTGGATCAACTGTTGCAGTGAATACAACTAAAAAGTAGACAAAATATAAAAGAAATGCATTAAGAACTAAGAAATGACTAAACAACAAGAGCCAGAAAAGCTCAGCCCTGAGATCTTCTTTTCCCTAAGGGCATTTACTGATTCCAGAAGAACGAGTTCAGAAAACTATAATTTTGTGCACAGAAGGGACAGAAGGTATAGCTCAAGGCCCAGATGAGTATCATAGCTATTAAGTTCAGCAGCTGTTTCCTTCTCTGACTCCAACTGGCTACCTTCTTGGATAATAGTAAACCAGACCTTGTGTTAATTTCTTGATTTGCTGACCCATTAGCAAGGAAGTCCAAAAAACCTCATCTTGATCTTAAAGTGATTTTTAGATGATAGAATCCCCAGGTATTTGTCAAAAACAAAGGAAACTATTCTTTTTGTAGAAAGGTGCTGCTTTCTTAGGCACAGTGGGTAAAGGAACTTGTATCAAGGGCCTGGTGACCTGAGTTTAACCACCAGAGCCCACATGATAAAAGGAGAAAATCAAGGCCCAAAGGTGGTCCTCTGGTCTCCACAAGCAGTCTGCAATATAAATATACCCCCACAACACATAGGCACACCCTCAATAATAATAAATAATAAAATTATACTTTAAGTTTCATACTATAGCCACCATAGAGGCTAGGGGGGGTATGTAAGTGCTTGTTGTATAAGCAGGAAAACCTGAGTGCAATATTCAAAACTCATTAGCATGCTTCTTAAAAATAAATACAAAATGAGCTGGGCTTGGTGGCTTTAATCATAGTGCTGGGGAGGTACAGATGGTCAGCTCCAGAGCCAGTCAACTTAGCCTACTTGGAAACTTACGGGCCAGTGCTTAAAAAACAAAGTGGATGGCACCTGAGGAACAACATCTGAGGGGGTTCTCTGGCCTTCCCATGCAAATCACACATGTGCACTCAAGTACACACATACTTGCACTTGCACACACACAAATAGTATAGTCACATCGTCAAAGATAGCTTTGGCAGACAGGAAAAAGGAAATGAAAACAAAGAGTTCAGATAGCAAAATCATAAAATGGAGAGTTTGATAGTAACTATGATTTCTTTTCTGTTTTTTTTTTTTTTTTTTTGATTTTTGAGACAGGGTTTCTGTGTATCTTTGGAGCCTATTCTGGAACTCACTCTGGAGACCAGGCTAGCCTCAAACTCACAGAGATCCGCCTGCCTCTGCCTCCGGAGTGCTGGGATTAAAAGCGTACACAACCACTGCCCAGCTAACTATGATTTCTTATGGCCCCCAAATTAAAAAATTGGTTTTGAAATCTCTCCAGGGAAAGAAAATGAGAAACAACATAGCAGTTTGGAAAAAAATAATAATTAGATTTCTGGAACTACCATTATAATGAATCCACTACAACTGAGAGTTTAGTGGAATCATTTAATAAAAAGCTAAACACAATTAAGTTATGTTAGGTGTTGTAGAGAAAAGTAACACAAGAGGGAATTTTTCATATATTAGAAGAAAAGAACAATAATTCTTCCAGAAAGAATAAATTACATAAAATAAAGAGTAGAAAGGTATAAGGGGGTCGACAGAGGTGTAAGGAAGGAGGAAGAGAGGGGGATCAACAATAACAAATTATAGGGCTATTGATATAGTTCAGTAGGCAAAGCACCTGCCTCACAAGACTAATGACCTGAGTTTGAGCCATATAACCCACATAATAGAAGATGCACTTAAGGCCAGAGAAATGGCCTGTGGGACTTTGGTTTGTTCATTTTGTTTTGTTTTGTTGTTTTAGTTGGGGATTTCACTTGTAGCTTAGCTGTCCTGAAACTCCCTATGTAGACCAGGCTGACCTCAAACTCATAGAGATCCACTTGGTCTGCATGCCTTTCTAAAAGAAAACATAATGGTAATGAACCTTTCGCTGTTTTTGTTTCTTGTCTGGCAAGGTCTCACTCTATAGGTTAAGCTGACTTGGAACTTACTATTTAGATCAGGTTGCCCTCAAATTTGTGGTCATCCTGCTCCAGCTTTCTAAGTGTTTGGACTATAGGTGTGTGCCACCATGTCCAGCTAATGCTTAATGTTTATTTAATTTCTTTCTTCTGAACGGATGGAACTAGAAGAAACCATTCTGAGCAAGGTAACCCAATCACAAAAAGACAAACATGATATGTGCTCACTCATATGTGGGTTTTAGACATAGAGTAAAGGAATACCAGCCTACGATCCACACTGCCAGAGAAACTAGTAAACAAGGAGGACCCTAAGAGAGACAAACATTGTCCCCTGGAGAAGGGGAAAGGGTCAAGATCCCCTGAGCAAATTGAGAGCATGGGAAGAGGGGGGAGGGAGCTACGAGAATGAGAAGGGAAGAAGAGGAAGAATGCAGAGGACATGAGGGAACAGAAAGGTTGAGTCAGGGGAAAGGATATGTGATAGGTAGGATTTTAGTTTGGGAGTGGTAGGGGAGGATGGGAGGGAGAAGGGAACTGGGATTGTCATGTAAAACAATCTTTTTTCTAATTCAAATAAAAATGATATAAAAAAAAAAGAAAAGAAAAGGTCCCACTGCTTAGGCCCTGAATGTGAGAGAGCAAATGAAATTTTTTCTTCCTTCTGCTTACCACACAATTTTCATTCCATTCCTATGTGAGAATATGTAAAAATGAACATTGTTATGGCTTCCATACTGTCTTCTTACACCTTTACAACTTCAGTCTTGACCATGTGTACTCACGTTCTGTGAAACCCATATTTGGCTGGTTTCTGATTCCCACAGGGGTTTGTATTTGGATAAAAATAAAAATGCAATTGTCTATCTAGAGAGAGGGAGCTCTTTACTATGGAGAAGTGTTCATAAAAACACTCAATGACCACTTGTCAGAATAGCCACTCTGTTCTGTGTCATTTGTTTTTTCATAGGCCCAGTAGTCCCCTGAATCTCAGAAATTTCCAGGTAACAATCTAAGCTGAAAGCAGCTCTCTGTGATTTTCTAAAGAGAATTTGAAGGGCTTTGTCTCCAAATACATGAAGCATTCATCCTCTTTAAAGGACAAATATTTTAGGTCGCTGTAAACCCCAGCCATATACCCACCATAGCAAACTGTCTTCGAGACAACCGACTCCACAGAGCTATGCTCTGACTTCCATTCACATTGCTGAGTTACATACATCACACACACACACACACACACACACACACACACACACACACACACACACAGAGAGAGAGAGAGAGAGAGAGAGGGGGAGAGGGAGTGGGAGAAAGAGAGAGAGAGAGAGAGAGCACATACACACATTTCTGTTTAATTAGATGAAAGCTGTCTCAATGAAAAGACACTGAGAAGGCAGAATCACTCTATTGCCTGAGACTGAGCCAGCCAGTAGGCTACCTAACAGCGAAGCTGTTATATGGTTTCATCTGTGGTATGCACTATGTTGCTAACAATTTTGGCTAATTGTCTCTAAAGGAAGAGATGCTGAATTGTTCTCTATTCTTTTCCCAGAATTTCTCTTCATTTTGTCAGGCAGTCACCATTTTTTGTAGGTCACAGTTCTCACCCCCAAAGCCCACAGAAACCTGCAATTTCACACTTGCACCCCCTTCTAGAAGTATTGTCCTCCCTTGCCATGGAAAGGTAGAGCTGGGGAAAATGTTCTAGTAAGTGTAAGGTTTGTATTACAGGGACTTGGATACCACAAAGAACATTTGACCACAAATCTGAAGATCTAGCACTGCAGCCTCTGAATATCAGCTTTCTTCTATGAAAAATGAATGTGATAATAGTGCCTGTTTTAATGGAACAACTGTGACAGAAGGGACTATTTATCTGACCCAATTTCCTGGTTGTGAGACATAACCCACCTGCTTCTATCAGGTTTCTTTCTAAAAGAGCTCATCTGGAAAGACTGCTGTTACCACATGTGGCCACCAGGGGTCCTCAGCTGTCCTGATTTAATTTTAAAAGATCCTCTTCCCTGATCTATAGCAATAATTTCCCTGAATGCAGGCAAGATGGGCTGATATTTACAGAAGAAACCTTTCTCAGAAGCTCAGTGATACAGAAAGGTACAAGAATAAGGAATGGAGCCCCCTTTAAGAAAGGCAATTTTAACGCACAGAAGGCCTTCACCTGCTTGACTCTGGTCTTAGCAACTAAGGGAAGTCTGCCTTACAGTAGGTTTTTGGGGTTGTTTTTGTTTTTGTTTTTGTTAGCTTTGAAACATTATTTTATTATTTAAGAATGGGATATATGAACACAATGCAGTTTGATCATGTTCACAATTTTATACAGTAGGTTTTTGATGTCTGGTGTTTGGGCACTCCCTGACTCTGGTGTTATTCCTGGGAGGCAAAAATAAGGGTTGTTTACATAAATTGTAAATTGTAGTTCCTGGAAGCCGGGCATAGCCTGTATGGCAACATGTGGTACCCCTAGTGAGAAGCACTCCTTCGGTTTAATTTTAAACATACATAACCACATAATATGGTACATATTTATTGGGCACTGTATGATATAAAGACACACGTGTACATTAAGCAATGGTTGGCCCAAGTTACACATATCTGTCTCCCCAAAACAGTTACTGTTGCCTTTTAAAAACATTTTATTTTGAATTATGTGATGTAGGAGGTGGGGATGCACATGTGCACAAGTACATGCAAAGGTCAGAAGAGGGTGAGAGCCATCCTGTGTGGGTACTGAGACCAAATTCAGGTCCTCTACAAGAGCAGTTTGTACTCTGAACTTCTGTGACATTTATCCAGCGCCACATTTACCATCCTTAAGATATGCATTTGTTCTTCTGCATGTCCATGGCAATTTCCCCCAAATAGTTGAAAATCTTTCTAGTAGTTTATATTACCACAGGAATATTTAATTGTACTAACACCCTTTATTGGTAAGACTCTCCTTTCTTTTCTGTGTTTTCTCGGTACATTGTTGAAAATTACTTGATTGGAGATGCACAGGTTTACTACTGCCATCTTAACTTTTCAATTGGTCCCTGTGGCTGTTTAATGTCAATAGCATGCTTTGTGGTATATTTTGAAGAGGGGAAGTATCATAGCTTCTGTTCTACCATTTTTCTTTAAGATGTCTTTGACCATTAGGTGCATGTTTTTGTTGCTGTTGGTTATGGCTCTATACAAATCTTAGAATTATCTTTTTGCTGACCCGGGTATCTGGTTTTAGGGGTATGAATCTCTGAAATCTCTGAGAATATATAGTTGTCATGGGTGTTATGAACATTATATTGATTCTTCCTGTTTGTAAACATGGTGTTCTCTTCTATTTTACTTCCAGAGTGCCATCATCAATTTCTTTCATCCATGTTTTATAATATTTATTACTGAAATTACTCATCTCTTGAGCTGAAATTATTCCTAGATTTTTGATACTATTGGAAATAGAATTTATTTTTTGATTTCTACCCCAAAATATTAACTAGTAGCATTGTTTTAGTCAGATTTCAATCACAAAACTACTTTCAATAAACAACTTAAGTATAGGAAAAGGCTTATTTTGACTCTCAGGTTTTTGTCTTTCTATTTTTCTCTTTTGAGACAGGGTTTCTCTACATTACCCTGGCTTTCCTGGAACTAGCTCTGTAGACCAAGTTGTTCTTAAACTCACAGAGATTCTCCTGCCTCTGCCTCCTGAGTGCTGAGATTAAAGGAGTGTGCCACCATTCCTGGTTCTAATTCAGAGATTTCTACCCATAATAATGAAGCCCCATCACTTTGGCTCAGTGGAGACATAGTATATGGCAGGATGAGCATATGATGTGTAATGGTTGGTATTTATGGGATTAAGAATCACTACAGGAGCCCGGCATTGGTGGCGCACGCCTTTAATCCCAGCACTCAGGAGGCAGAGGCAGGCAGATCTCTGTGAGTTCGAGAACAACCTGGTCTCCAGAGCGAGTGCCGGGATAGGCTCCAAAGCTATACAGAGAAACCCTGTCTTGGGGAAAAAAAAAGAATCACTACAGGAAAGCAATCCTTAGTGAGGTAACCCAGACACAGAAAGACAATCATAATATATACTCACTAATAAGTGGATTTTAGACACAAAGCCTAAAATCCACAAACCCAGAGAAGCTAAGAAACAAAGAGGACCCCACAAGAGATATACATGGATCTGTCTAGGAAGAGGAAAAAGACAAGATCTTCTGAGTAAATTGGGAGCATGGGGGCAGGGGGAAAGAGGGAAGGGGAGAATGGAGGAGGAAAGGGGAAGTGGAAAAATGTGTATAGCTCAACTAAATAATAATAATAATAATAATAATAATAATAATAATAATAATAGTAATAAAAGAATCACTGCAGGACAAAACTTGTGTCTGTGAAGAAGTTTCTAGAATGGGTTTATTGAGGTAGGAAGATTCACACTAAATGTGTACAGCAGCATTCCATGGGCTGGGTACCACACTGAACAAAAAGAAGAAAGGGAGTTGAGCATGAGAACTCATCACAAGAAGGCTTCACTGAAGTGCACTGGAAAAGATGGGAAGGAAATCATGATGGCTGGCTTTAATCACAGGTAGCAAAAGTTATTGGATTTTCTTGTGCAAAGATATTATAGAGCCCACTTTGCAGTTCTGAAAGAGTTCTTTGGAGGCTGGAGAGATGGATCTCCAGTTAAGAGTATTGGTTACAGTTAGGGAGCCTGCATGGGACTGACCTAGATGCTCTGCATGTGTGTGACAGTTGTGTAGCTTGGTCTGTTTGTAAGGCTCCATGCTGGATCAACTCACCTAGCCTCAACATAAGAAGCTCAGTCCTGCCTCAACTTGATGTGCCATGCTTTGTGCAAGCCCATGAGAGGGCTGTCCCTTTCTGGATGGAGATGGATGAGGAGTGGCTAGGGATGGGGGTTAGATGGTAAAGGAGAGGGACTGGAGCAGAGCAGGGAGGGGAAACTGGTTGGTATGTAAAATAAATGAAAATAAAAGTTATTTAAATAAAATAAAATAAAACAAAAGAGTATTGGTTGCTCTTGAAGTGGACTAGAGTTTGGTTCCTAGCACCCACACAAGGCAGCATACAACTGCTTCTAATGTTGCCTCCAGGAGATCTGATGTCCTCTTACTGCTTCCTTGGGCACCTGCACACGTGCTTGTGTATATACATCAGTTTTTATTTTATAAAGATTTCTTTTATCAGGATCCCATGTATATTCAAAGCAATCCTTCCTAACCACTGTCTATAACTCAGACTTTGTATGCATATTTCTATAAAGCACATATACAGTACTTATACATAATACATATCAAAATTTTATAACTATATGTACTTCAGAGAAAACATAAAATACTTCAGCTTGTCAATAGTACCTATATAAATAATTGAATAAAGCATAATGAAGGAAAACATAAAGGATAAGTAATGAGCATAGGATTTTAAACAATAACCCATATCATTTGTTTCCCCAAAGCACATAATGGCTTTTTTTCTCTTTGCATGTCTCTTTTGAGCAATTCATATTTTCACTTCTAATGTGTTTATGCCCTCTTCTCTGTCCATCTCTGTCCATTCTGAACTCTACAAGGGTTGACTTCATTTTCCATTCCTGTTATACAGATGGTTCCAAATACAGATTGATATAGTATCTCGCAACAAATATAACTGAAAACAAAATAAAGATTTTTCTTTTGTACTTTTCTCATACCAAAAAAAATAGATTTCTTTTATCTTTAGTATAGTTAGTAGAATGTGGAGTTTTCTTATAGGTCAGAAAACATTTCAGTGCTTAAGCAGAAAGGAGGAATGGATCTCCTCAAATAATAAGCACAAACTGGTATACTTGAGAGTGGGGTGAGTAAGGAGGGCATGAGCTCCAGGAATACACTGCTACTGTGGAGCTTGTGAGAAATTTTATCTGTAAGACCATACCTCCATCTATCTATATAAGCAAAACAGATGCATTGTGCTTTATCTTTTATTAGTCACAAACCAGAAATTGTACACTTAGATCTTTATCATTGATAATGCTGAAGGAAGAAGATGTGTCCTGTAACAATAACTCTTTCCGGCAGCCACCTGAGATCTGCTGACCCAAAATAACACAGAAAGACTTATATTACTTACAAAGATGCTAGCCAATGACTAGGATTTCTCATTTGCTAGCTCTGTCCTAAGTATCAACCATAACCATTAATCTATATATTTTATAAAGACTTATCTTACAGAGGATGCCAGTGGCATGTGTCCTCTCTTCTTGGCAATCACATGGCGACTCCTGTCTTTACTACATTTCCCAGAATTCTCCTCAACTCCTAGTCCCACCTATCTTGCTTCCCTATTGCCCAGCAGTACTTTATTCATCAACCAATAAAAGAAACATATACACAGAAGGACTTCCCCCATCATCTCCTCTTTTCTGTCTAAATAAAAAGAATGGTTTTAACATTAACATAGTAAAATATATGACAAAACAGTTATCAAGTAAGAACTATAGCTACAATATTTAGTTCATTAACATTTAGCAAGATTTTAAGAATGTGATAAGGGCAGACACTGGACCAATGAATGTAGATCAGCCACAGACATACAAGGAAACTCCTTTAGGGGCCTCTCGAAGGTCCCCACATTGAAAAAGGTCTGGTCATTCCCAGTCACTGTGGAGGGCAATCTCTCACAGGATGAATAGATAGTACATTGCCTTTTGTAAAAAATGATACTACTCTACATGGTAGTTTGGCTGGTGATGAAGAATCAAACATGACTGGAGGAGATGAAAAACGCATATTTTGGAAAACTTCTATTAATGATAAGAGGCCTCAGTTGAAAGTAAGAATTAATAATAAAGTTATTACTGGTCTGGTGGATACTGAGACTGACATAACTATTATAACCCAAAAGTCCTGGCCTCAGAGATGGCCTCTTAGAGAGGTGACTGTACATTTTAGGGATTGGAACTCTATCTAGAGTATGCCAGAATGTTAACTGGGCTGTCTGCGTTGGACCAGAAGGACAGAGAGGAAGGTTAAAACCATATGTAGCAGACAGCTATAAATCATGATCTTTTACAGCAATGGAATACCCAGATTAATATTCCTCCAGTATCAGATGAAAATCATATACAACCTGTAGATAGTAGACAGAATATAGTAAGGCATTATGGAAAACAGGCACTAACCATCCAGGCTGTACATAAACAAAGTACAAATGATAAACATTCAGAGGAACCAAGGCCCTACCCTTAAAGTGGCTTTACAGATGAATCTGTCTGGGTAGGATAATGGCCTATGACCTCTAAGAAGCTAGAGGCTTTAGAAAAGCTAGTACAGGAACAGCTAGAGGCTGGGCATATAGAAGAATCTACCAGCCCTTGGAATTCTCCTATATTTGTTATCAAAAAGAATTCAGGTAAATTGAGAATGCTGACAGACATGAAAGCTATCGATAAAGTAATTAAGCCTATGGGCTCTCTACAGCCCAGCTAGCTCAGTCGGTAGAACATGAGACTCTTAATTTCAGGGTCTTGGGTTTGTATCCCACGTTGGACACCATTTGTAATGATAACTGTGTCCAAAACCATACCCAATTCTAAAGCCTAGATATCTTAGAAATTATGGACTACCCCTAATTCATCCCTGCAAATATGAAAATTTGTTCACACTTCAAAGCCAAAATGTATATGGAGTTAAGCCATGATGGTGTTTGGCAAATGCAGTCTAGTTTTCTAACCTCTATCATGGAACAAATAATGTGACAACTAAAGTTTAAACAAAGTCAAAAATAACTAATCTATATTTGCCCCAACAGTACATTTCAGAAAGGAAGAGGTCAGTTTGTAGGCTGTTTTCATGGTCTACCTCAGAAATAATGGTGACCTTGGGCAAGAAAGGAAAAAAGGTCAGAAAGAAAGAAACTGAACATCCTGAAAAGTAGTTGGATTTCTACTTTACTCTGAAAATAGGGCTTGCTTATAGATTTTTCTTAGGGTTGAGGAAAAATATGAAAGTGTCAAGATTAACACCTATTTCCAGCCCTGTCCAGTCATCCAATTTTCTTTGTGAGCCTGGTTTAGGAGCCCCTCTCGTGCATCTAACAGCAGCACACAGTATTAGTTCTGCTTGTTTCATCATCTGTAATTTTGCTAAATTATCACATCCCCAGGGCAGAACATGTGTCTAGATGTTCATGGCAATGTGCCTGGCAAATGGTGTTTGGCTAATAAATATTCTTTATAAGACTATAAGATGGAACACTGGATGATGTCCAGTCCACCTGCTCAGAAGGCTAGTGATTACCATGTACTACAGGACTCTCATGACTCTTGGCTTATCAATAATGTTGATGGCAGATGCACTTCCCATTTCACATTATGAAACTCATTTTAATACTTTAAATTATTCTTTGATAATTTCACACATGTGAATAATGTATTTTGATCATGATCACCCCATTATGTTCTTATCCCTGTTCAACAACCATTCCCTCTTTCCTTCTCCCAAACAAGTCCCCTTTTTCTCATGTTGTTATTGTTTTTAAAAAAGGGTGCACTGAATTTAATTAGGGTTGTTCATGTGAGCATGGGTCAATGGTTATTTTCTGGAACATGGGCAACTAATTACCAGTGATTATACCACTGAAGAAAATGTGTTTCCTCCCAGAATCCATTATCTACAACTAGCTCCTCAGCTAGGGGCGAAGCTTCATGAACCCCTCCCTCATCCTTTCTTGGTGGAACTTGGTGAGATCTCATCATACATAGGTAACCACATCTGCTGTGAATTCATGAGTGTGATAGCCTTGCCATGTCCAGAAGAAAGCAATAAAACAGGATCCAACTGTGAGGGAAAGACATACAATTAAGTTGTATTCAAGTCAATCTATTATGTTCAATAAATTTCTCATCTTCTGCCCTCAGAATAGTTGTTCTAAGTATACTTACTCCTCACTTTAGCAAATTAGGAACATGAAGAAAAAATTCTGAATGTTGTCTTGTGCTCTACTTTGAACTAGCAAGCCACACAAATATACGGAACAAAATTGTTAACATCAATGTATGAGTGTGCGGGAAGGTAGCTACTGCTACCAACTGTCTATGAGTATGACAAAAAAAGCCATTAATTCATACATTGTGGGCTGAAACCAGTGCTTTGCTCATTCCTTGGGTTCTAGCTTCTCTTGGTCTGTATAAGAAATGGGCTTTTTCCCCAATGTATTGAACTTCAAGACATTCCAACAGGGACAAATACCTTTGCGTCATATCCCAGGCACTCATTCTCCCTAGACTGCATTTTCCAACCCTTCTATATACCTATTCTGTCCCTGTCCCCATTCCCAACCACATTCACACAACCCGCCAAAAGACTATGGATCAAGCCATGCTCCAGTTAGCCATTTTCCATTTTCACTATCCTACTGCATGGAAAACAACTTCCATGCAGTAGGTCTCATAACTTCCAATATTCTGAGCATCAATTGTGTGCTTAGTAATAGATTCAAGTTTTTCCACATATTAATGTATTTTACCATATAAGGAAGTCCTATTATCTCACTCGAGAAATGAGGAAAATGAGGCACAGAGAAGTTATGTAATTTGCTCTAGATTGCACAATTAATGACTAATGAATAACAGGGACGGGATTCCACTTCAAAGCACTTCAGACCTCTGGGTTTAACCTTTATCTTTCTTATAACTCCTCTCCTTCTTGCTGAAAATAGAGGAGGCAATTTATATTTGTTTTTCAAAGCTGCTTTGAAGATTGAATTATTTTTAGATATCCGGGATAGGATGATCATTTTATGATCAGTGAGAAAGCAGAGAAAGGACATTTTGCAAATCAAGTTCCAAACATGTTCTCAAGCTGCAACAAGCATTTCCAATTATTTCAATGGAGACAAAGTGAGGTTCTGCATAAATAGAGTGGGAAAATAATGCATTTCAGTGAACAGAAACTCTTTTAATGAGTTTGTGTTTAATGGAATGAACATAAGACAGGCCAATCTGATTTCATTTCCATTGCTGACAACTAAATAGGATTTGTAAGTTTACAGCAAACCTTTTCTGGATGCAGTAATTTTTAGACTATGTTTATGAACTTGAATATTTGTGCATGTTGTTTCCAATGTACTTTGTTCCATTTTAGTCAAAGTAGTATTGATAAACATAGCGTTGGTTGCCATTAGTACGCTAAGGCATATTGATACCTAATGTTCCACTATAGCCCAATACATACCATGTAAGGGAACCCAGTCATTGGAAGGAGCAGTGTTCTAGTAAACAACCCCAAGAACAAGAGCTATCAGAAGAGCTTGGTGGGTGTCTGTCATCTATTTTGTGAAAAATGAACCTCAACTAAATAAATCCTATCTATACTCACCACTGGATTCCCAACCAGCCCAGTCCATAAATCAAGGGGTTGAGTGGACCCGTGTTATGAAGAGGATACTAAAGAATTGTTTATAGTAGCCAAGAGCAAGCCAAGGTTAACCCTGCTAAACCCACCAACTACAGAATGAGTTAAATAAGTGTGGCAAGTTTGAATTTGACATTTTAAAAAAGAGATAGCGGCACCAGGAGAACTGATTGTCTCCTTCCACATCAAGAATAGCTGTGCAGTATTCAATGGCAGAACTGAATGACTGTCCTCTCATCTTTTTTTTTTTCTGTGATTTGTTTTAAGCTGTCAGGTGTCAATATCAATTTGCAGCAAAGGTCAAATGCAACTGCTTCATTTTCTTTCTTCATTAAAAATAAGGTAGAGACTCAGGAGCTAAATCATACTGGGAAAAATGTTTGATTTTAAAAAGTATAAGCTGGGGTGTTGGTGCCAGTCTATAATTCAGGCACTGGGGAGACTTAGACTGGAGGACTCGTCCAACTCATACTCTGTTAAGAGAGAGAAAGAGACATAGACAGAAGCAAACATGGGAGAATGTAAAAAGACTGCAGCTACTGATGAGAGAACAAAAGCTTTCAAACTCTTTGGGAAATGAGACATAAGCACACCAAATTCTAATAAAAGCCACTATGAGATCTGGGTACAGGAAGAGCCACATATTGAAGTAAAATTACAGCTCTGACAAGTGACGTTGGGAGAAAAGTGCACGGTCTTTCTTTGAAAAGATGAGATTCTGGTAGGATTACTAAATATCTGTATTCCAGGGATGTGAATGAAAAGCTCAGTAGCCTCACTCAGTTGGATATATGGTGGGCCTGACAGGAAGGACAGAGAGGAGAGAGCTAGATTAAAAGACTATTACAAAAACCTACATTGGTAATGAAATCTTGGACCAGAGTCAGCAAAGCTAGAAAGGACACTGTGGAAAGAAGTATGGAGGAGATAAATGTGGAGGACAAACTGAAAAGGGTATCTATAAGCCATGTATAAAAGTCTGGATAATCAGGAAACACTGTAAACTGGCATCTTCTCAATGACAGCAAATTGTTATAAAACCACAAAAGAAGGAGGGATCAGCACTAGAAGTCCTAATTGACTGGGTCAAAGAATAAAATACAGATTCAAGAACTTAGGGACCTTTGCCTCTTAGATCATGCACTGCTGAGACACAATGCCAAGTATGGCAGCAATAGGCTGAGTGGAGTGTGTGTTCTCAAATCGAAGATACCACTGTGCCTTGTCTCTGCAGTTCCTAAGGATGTGTATAGATTTAGAAGAACGGTTCCTGAAAGCTTTATTGGGAATTTAGGCCTCCCCTATTCATAGTGTGAGCTCAAGCAACAGCTGTTGTTTCTGCAGTTCTACTGCTCGGAATTCTTAGAATTACAAAACTAAAGATTGGAAAGGACTTCAATGTTAAGCTCACAAAACATTAGTGTCTCTCTGTAAAATTCTCAGTACATATTCATGCAGTCTCTCTTTAAGCATACCAGAAAATGTTGCCTCATTCTTCATTGGTTTGTATTAAATATTGTTTTTCACCATTCCTTCTCTGTCACTACCTATCCTATGTACTTTATTAACCTGGGCTCACTTACTATTCCTATAAAATTTTACAAATGATGGAACTACAGATCAAAGAAAAATGAATTGTACAAGGTCACGCATACAGTGAGTGATAGTTGACATTTAGGTTCTAAATCTACCTGACTCTGATGCTTTCTTGATTAGACTGTATATAAAATTCTGTCTGCCCATAAATTCTGTCAACAGTTAGAGCTATAACATCACTTCAGGGAGCAAGTTTGTCTCTTTGAGTTACAGTTAAAGATACAAATCTTCTGTATCATTTCCATCGCACAAACAATATGAGATATACTTGAGAATTTAATACATAAGATTTCCAAAATCGTGGCCAAACCAAGTAATGTAGCAAAGCATTCAGGAGGATCGTCTGTCCCTTTCTTCTCTTTGCTCCTTGGGATGTAATACTTGGTTTTCTGCTCTCGATGTTCACCAAGGAGCCTTCTAACCACTAAGGTCAATAAGCCCTACAGGACCATGTGTTAGAAAACTAGGTCCCCAGCTGCTGGCACTGCCTTTTTATTTGTTTTTTAGATTAGGAGGGTTGGATATAGGATCCTACTCTTCAGCCTAGAATGGCCCAGGAATCACTATGTAGCACAAGCCAGCTGGAATTCCCAGAGATCCTCCTGTCTTAACCATGGTCAACCCAGAGGGTACAGGTAAGAAATCCCTGGTTTCTCAAAGATTCTCTCTCCTCCTTTGGGTACCCAAATCCTAGACCTTGGTGTACTAGCTACATTTGAGAGGCCTCTTAGTTATTTTTCTCATTGTGGAGACTAATAGTACTAGCAAATAGTAACATGCTGACAATAGTAACTAAAGGGAGGTATTTGGGCTCACATTGTTAAGAGGGGAAACAGTTTGCCTTGATGGAGAAGGCACTTTAAAAGGAGCATGAGATCATTGCCTCAGTTATTAGTAACCACAGGAAAATGAACCCCAGTGCTCAGCTGTAGTTCTCCTTTCTATTTAGTTTTACATCTCAGAGCATGGGGTGGTTCAAAGTAATTCACTCAAGGCGGGTTTTGCCACCTCAGTTAAACTCTAGAAACACTTGCACAGACACAGCAGGAATGTCTTCTAGTGCTTCTGAATCTAATCAAGTTGATAACAAATGAAGGCCAGAAATGGAAGCTGGCAAACATTAGATTTTGGGAGCTAAAGATTCCTGGAATCAACAACAAAGGACACCTCTGAATTCAAAGGGTTGGGAGAGAATGGCAGCTGAAATCAGGGAGCTATCTTGGATCTTGTTCCACTTTGCTTCTTTGCTGCTGTGATAAACAATGACTAAAGCAACTTGGGGAAGAAAGGATCTGTTTGACCTTACAGTTTATAGTCCATCACTGATGGAAATAGGATAAGAACCCAGAGGCAGGAACTGAAGCAGAGACCTTGGATGAAAGCTGCTTACTGGCTTGCTCCCTATGGCTTCCTGAGCCTGCTTTCTTATACAACCCAGGACCACCTGCCCAAGGGTGGTACTGTCCCTGATATGCTGAACCCTCTCTTTTTTTTTGGATTTTCGAGACAGGGTTTCTCTGTGTAGCTTTGGAGCCTACCCTGTCACTCGCTCTGGAGACCAGGTTGGCCTCGAAGTCACAGAGATCTGCCTGCCTCTGCCTCCTGAGTGCTGGGATTAAAGGCATGCGCCACCAACGCCCTGCACTGAACCCTCTTATACCAATCATTAATCTAGAAAATGCCCCACAAACTTACCTACAGGCCAATCTGATGGAGACAAATCCTCAACTGAGGGTCGCTCTTCCCAGATGACTCTACCTTATGTCAAACTGAAAATAAAACTTAACCAGACATTTGCTGCTGCATCTGTACCATTTACCATGGCTCTGGGCACATGACAGTTGTTCAGCAAAGTAAACAGTTAGTGTTTGACCTAACCTAAAACTTGGGCACATACATGAATGTGCAAACAAGACACAAAAGGTGTTTAGCAACAATGGTAGCCTGATGAATCAGATATTTTGGCCCATGCCTGTAATTTCAACACTAGGGTTTCCTTACTCTTCCTCTATAGCTCCCTCTCCACCATGTAACTGCTTATCTGGCCTTGAGTTTGACATCCATACCATCTTTTTTCTTTCCTTTATTATTGTTCTCCAGATAGCTGCTGAGATATACAGCTCGTCTGTCCTGGGTTCTTTTCTTTTAAACTATAATAAAATTTCCCTAGAGTATCTATCCGAGTCTATTCTTAAGCTTAAGCTATTTTACTCATGAAACTAAAAACCTTAAGAGGGAACCTGCATTTCCCCAGTATCATCAAGAAGCTGACATTCAGGTATAATCAGAGAAGCAGTCCTGCAAAGGGTTTATTTAGGGATTGCTTTGTTATAAGGATTTTACATTGTAAAATCTGTTAAACAGACTCTGTAAGGCCAATATTGGATCTTGAAGACCGCATGTCACAAAACAGAGAAAGGAAATTTCATTTAATTTGGGAAAGAGCACGACAAGATGGGATTCTGAGTCATGTTCTGGAGTTCACAACTGAACCCTTTCCCACTTTTACTAAGTCCTTTTTATGTGAATTAAATGTGCATCCTGCTTTAGAAATTAGGAAACTAAAATATCATCTGGAAGAATATGGAGTAATTCTAGGACCAACTGCTTTCTTATAGCTACATAAACTAAGAGATATGTGACAAAGTTTGTGAATTACAAATGGCGATCTTCTCCTGCCAAACTCCCACAAGAATTTCTGCCATAGCTTACTCTAACCTACAGTAAATGGAATTCTGGGAAACATTTTGGCTAAGCCATTTTTACACATTACAAAACCAAGTGCTATGCTATGTGGAGACATTTGTGGAAAATACCTTTTTATATTAGAAGGTGGAAAGGATTCCATGAAGAGAAGAATGGCAGACTGAGGGCATTGACGTGATATATGGCTATGTTTGACAGCCAGTGAATAGCCCCATATTTCACACACTTGGGCTCTAACAGGGCATCCTGAAATTGAACTTTTTCCACTTTTGATGGCTTTTCACTCAAGGATTTTTTACATAACTCTAGTTATGTAAGTACATGAAATAAGTGTATAAATCAAATACTTTCTGATAATAAATCACAGAGAAATTTACTTTAAAACAGTTCTTTGATACACTTACAATTTTACTATCTATCAGAGACAAAAGCAAAAGGAGATGAAGGCAAATTTTCATGCTAATGAGATGGACAAGGTTGTTTGTTTTTACAGCAAGAAATAAATCTTGGTTGAATGTTTGATGCAGCAGAACATGCAGCATCTTCAAAGATTTTCAGAATTGATTTATATTTTGATTTTATAATTGCCTGTGGTAAGAAGGCTGTTTCACATTAATATACTATATAAAAAAACAGAAATATGCATTGGGCCATTTCAGAAATTGTTGGAATTTCTGTGGTCATTTCAAGAAAATTTTTACTTAATTAGAAAACTAAAACTTAAAGTAGCTACCGAAACTACAATTTTAAAACCTACATGCCAACACAATACAATCCAGAGATATACTAATATGATACTTGCTTGTTTAGAAACACAGTAGGGAAATACAAAGACTTTACTCTCTGTAATCAAACCGTTATATTTTTATAAGAGCAGACATATTTTGTGTTATAAAACCACTGCAATTTGTAGCACAATACCCTTGAATCCAAGTCGTAGTGTTTCAGGAAACATCCACAGGCATGTGGGAATACATGCACAGTGCCAAGTGTTCATGCTGTGTATTCAAAGGAGATCATGTGCATTCAGGCTCCTATGGCTGTAGATATGCTGCATTTTCAGAAGCCAGCGTCAGGAAAATAATCATGGGTGAGTGCTGCCAGAGACATGCTAGATCCATTACAGATGATTTGAAATTGATTTTTCTTCTTTGTAGATTCAAAAACCTTTTACTGTTACCAATTTTTATGTTATCCCTGCAATCAGTTTAAGAATTATAAGGTACAGAACAGGCTATAAAGCTGTTCCTCTAAGGCTCTGGGTATCACAAAAGAGGGGGTGAAAAGAATAGAAGAGCCTAATGATAGGAATATGGGTAAGGAGATGCTATCTTCTGGGTACAACACAGCCATTGCTATTGGGACCTTTCAGAAGCCACAGTTGTGTGCTCTGAGCCTACACGAAATTGAATGTGTCAATGGTCAGTCATGAATTGGGGAAGGACACATGGGGCTTTGACCCTCTCTGCTGAACTATTAGCTACTGATAGATTCTAGGGGAAGAGAAGCCAAAGCTTCAGAAATGTACCTATTGTTGAGTCCACCAGGCTCCACTACATAGCTCCATACCCATGTTCACACAGATGGCCCTGTTTAAACTCAGTATCTCAAAATAAAACAAAAGGACACAAGTATGGAAAAGGAGCCTGTAGAGATGAGTGCTGTAGTCAAAGTTTCTAGTGCTGTGATAAATGCCATGACCAAAAGCAAGTTGTGAAGAAAAGGGTTTATTTGGCTTATATTTGCACATCATAGTCCTTCTCTGAAGAAAGCCAAGGAAGGAACTCAAGCAGGGCAAGAACCTGGAAGCAAGAGCTGGTGCAGAGGCTATGGAGGGGTGCTGCTTACTGGCTTGCTCAACCCAGAACCACCAGCCCAGGAATGGCATTACCCACAATGGGCTGCCTCCCCATATGATCACTAATTAAGAAAACGCCTCAGAGGCTTGCCTGCAGTTGGATATTATGGAGTCATTTTCTTAATTGAGGTTCCTTCCTCTTTAATGACTCCAGCATGTGCCAAGTTGACCTAAAACTAGTTAGAACAGAGGGTTTTGATCGGATGCAAGGTATGAAAGAGGGGAAGGTGAAAGAGTAATCAGAATGTATTACATACATACATAAAATTGTCAGAGGAAAAATTTAATTAATGAAGAAAGCTGCAAAGAAGATGGAGCAATATTAAGCCATTATTAAATATCAGGTGACAAACCTAATAAAGTATTGAATTGGGAAATAATTGAACATTGCTGAGTAGCTAAGTGACATATTTGGAAATGTAATCCATCAAAAGAGAGCTCACAAGGGAGAGACTAAAGCAAGAGAGAACATTGGTGCCAATCAGAGGAGTTATTTCTGCTCCACTGAAGTTCACAAGCACTACATGGGGGATGGGGACAGGAGCCACGCTAAAGTCACTCAGTTCCCTGTTGTGTTCTGTGTGATACTTCCATATGACTTCAGTCACAAATTACCCCCATCTCTCAAATATTCCTTCTGAAAACCAAGAGGCTGTAGTTGGCTTTTTTTTTTTTTTAACTCTTTTCGAGGATCTGCCACCAGCTCCTAAATAAATTACACATGGAGTCTTACTACTACTTATCTATTCCTGGCCTAACTTGGCTTGTTTCTAGACAGGTTTTCTTTTAAATTAACCCATCTACCTTTTGCCTCTGAGCGTTTTCCTTTTCTTACTTCTACACCATTAAAACAAATGTTCCACAGCATAAACACATGTAACACACCTTAAAATAATGTTCCACAACACGAGGCCTTTAGCAATCATGATCATTGTTATTATAATGAGAGACACAAGATTTACTAAGATGTGTGTCTGGGATATCTGGAGGGAGCTGGGGACTTTTAGATGCTGGTTATATGCAAACTTGTTTCAATTAAGCCAAGTGCTTGAAGACAAAAGTGAACATATTTGAACAAAAGGAATAAAAAAGATAAAATAGCAAACCACTTTCTGGCTCAAGTCTTTACAGTAGCCCTTCCCTTCCAGGACAACAGGTGGTAAAGGGTAAGTGACCCTGTTTAGGCCTACCACACTTACTGTGTGACTAAAAGGCAGGTGCCAGGCCTTGGAAGTTGGTCTCAGGAAGTCTCAGGAAGGTCCCAGACTTATTTTTCCTAAATGTGAGGGCGTTGGCAAACACTCCTTTTAGGAATTCAGTTTATTTCTGTGTTTAATTGAAGTCATGATAATCCTTGCATTGTCTGGCAGCTGTAGTCAGTTGGTCCTGAGATTACAGCTATGAAAGGATCACCACTTAGTTAACTGATGGATCAGTCACTTTACCTGTATGGAAACTGTGAGTAGGCAAGATGTTCAAATGCTGGCCTCTAGCAACTTTTCTTTCTCTCCATGCTTGACAGCAGCAGAATGTCAATGTGGCAAATTACACTAAAGGTGCAGTCCTTACACAGGGCTTGGGGACTGAGTCATTTGGCCCTTTCACATCCTCTAGCATTACAGTTCTCAGCGCAGGGTCTGCGACTCTTTGCCCCCAAGACCAGCCAGCATTTTGGTGGACATGCTTGCAGGTTCTCTTCTGTGGCTTTACACCGCCTTTTAATAGTTCTCTGCTCTGTGTCTCCTCCCCTACATGGCTCTTCTGCCTGCCCTGAACAGTTCACCTGTACCTTCAGTTGTCAGATTTCACTAATCTGATTCAGGTTACCTGCATATGTCAAGACAGCAATCTGGAGGCTGGGGAGAGCTGGAGCACCCACTGCTTCTCAAGAACCAGGACACCTGGGTGCTGAGTACTACTGGGATCACTCAACCACAGGTATCCATTGCTATTGTAGGTGGGATCCTGTTGGGTGGATAGGATTTCTGGGGAAGTCTGCTACAGTTAGTACCACACAAGCAGTTCCAGAGCACATTCAGGCCTCTGGGAACTAGTAGCTAGACTGAAACCTATATGGGTAGCTACTACTTCTGTTTTTTTTTTTAATTAACTTTTTTGTTTGAATTTAAAACATCTTATTTTATATACCAATCCCAGTTCCCTCTCCTTCCTGTCCTCTCATTCCACCCACCATCTCCACATCCCATCCCCATCCGCTCCTCAGAGAGGACAGTGCATGAACTGACCTTTTAGAGCCTATTCCATATGGAGGGATACTCTCTCAGCCTAGATGCAGGGTGGAGGGCCTCGGTCCTCCCCCAAATGATTGGACAGACTTTGATGATCCCCCATGGGAGACTTCTTCCACTGTTACTTGGTGATTACCATTACTGGGCACTGAGAAGTCTGGAACTGGGTGGTATTGAGTCATTGCAGGATGCCAGTTAGTGTCTGGTGCCTGCATAGATGGTTTGGCTCATGAGGTGCCTGTGCTGTTGGAGTTTTATGACATCTGTGGAATAAAGCCACTGGCTCAAGCTGGTGTTGTTGCCTAGAGGTGAATGCTTGCTTGCTTGTCAAGCCACAGGGTAGGATGCATGGTACTTCTGGAACTGGGTTTGTGCTGGGTATCTGCAAGCTCATCAGCTGTGCAGCTGCAGCCCTGGGTTTGTCCTTTTCTGCCAGTCAAACCATTGCACAGAGACCAATGTCACTGTCTAAGGCCAACCTGTTATGGAGCCATAACAGGTTGTTGCTGACCTGATGGTTACCAGCTCATTTCAAGCTACCAAAAAGCAAGCAAAGACCACTGAAGGAGTCTTTATTAGACCTGATGGTGCCACGTCAAAGAGACAGCAAAAGCAAGTTATCTCCCCACAAACAGAATGGACTAGAGCAGCCTGCTTATATGGTCCAAGATGATTGTGTTTGGAACAACCACAGCAATTAATGTGGTCAGTCAGAGTCGTTGATTTTGAACCAATAGCAAGCATTATAGCTTGTGTTTTGTAGAGACCATGGCATTGATACAAGCCACGGTGGATCGTTCTCCAGGGAAGTACTGCCGCCACTTTGGCCAAGGTAGAGAGGGTTCATCAAGACTTGTGATTGCAAAAATATATAGTAGAAACTCTTTCAAACTGCCATGCATAGGTCTGTTCCCAGGACCCAGGTCAATCAGCTATGATTGGCTGTTGTCTCAAAGCAGTTGAGGAGTGTTGAAGACTGCTGGTACTGGTATAACAGTAGTATAGCTATTAGACTGATGATCCTTTGTCTCAGTGTGGCTTAGGACAGTACAAGCAGCCCCAGTAGCTGCTAAATGGGGGAGTCAAATTCCCCATCTTTTCTTATTTACAGGAAAATGAACACCAGACGTAGTTCTTACAATATAAATTTACTATTAACAACAAGAGTGATTTTTTTAACAGGGCTTTAACTGTCTGGTTAAAATCACCTGACAAATGTAAAAGGCTGTGCTCAAGGAGTAAATTATTGTAATGATTGTAAAACAATCTTTACTGGCCTACATAATGCTATGGATACCATAGTGCTTAATAAGTAGTTGCCAATTCTTTCTGCTGCTAAAATTGAGGAGTTCTACTTCCAAGAAAAATATTAATTAGGAAAAGAGGCCTGCATGACCTTTGGTGTGAAATAGAGATAACAGAGCAGATGTTTGTGAAGGGATCTGGCATCACCTGCTCACTTCCTCTTGCACACAGACAGTCCTAAATTTACCCTTTGTTCCTCTCTTTTCTTCAACTGAGTTTCTCAGAGCACATTCTCAGACTCCTCTCCATTTTCCTTTTTTCTTCAAACAATTATGTTATCAATTTTTATTATTTATTACCTAAATCTCTCCTTAGTCTCTGAACCACCACCACCACCATACACCCACACACTTTTAAAACCAATTCTCCCTGCTGAAAGGCTCCAGAAGTCTGCCAGCCAGTGTTGCTAAGCAACACATTATCACATGGCTAATGCAGCAGTTCCTGTCTGCTACTCAGACTCAACACTATAGTTAAAATTGAGCATATCTGAGAAAAGAATGAGTGTGATTGCTTCACTTATAGTTGATCAAAGGTGGCAGCTTCACTCATGGATAGCTACGTTCCGGGAAATGGAGTTGGGGCAAAAGCTAAGAAAATAACAACTCATGCAGGATGCCGTGTATTCCCCACATACTGCTCTCTGCTGCACAGGGTTCTTAATGTGACATGTCAGAGAGCTCCTAGAGGTACACTATGGAGAAGCCACAGGGGCAGAAAGTACCATACAAAGTTATATTAAAGTCAGACCCTTATATTTAGTTATGTATCTTGTTGCTTTGAAGGTGCAGGGCTTTTTATCAAATTCCCAAAGGGAGTACATTTTTTTTTCTGGGAAGTTCTAACATGTATGTCCACCCTTATATAGTTTTCTGTGCTAAATGTTTTCCATTGCCCTTTTCAGATCACCATTGCTCTACCCTGCCCCAGCCTCTATAAACTGCTTCAATGTTTACAACCATGGAATAGATTAGAGGGAGTGGTCAGAAGAAAATGAGGCTGGAGGGGGCTTCTTCTTCTGGGGTACTTGCCTAAGTTTTTCAGAGATTCCTGGTTCCCTTCTATTGATTGTCTTAATGTCTATCTGGAAGCTACCATTTTCCTTTGGAGTCTAGTAATTTTTGCACCTATTACTGTTCCTTTCAACCTAAGGAAAGTTCCTTTCAACCTAAGGTTCCAGCAGCTAAAAATCTCTGGAAAACCTTGATGGAAAGCCTTCCATACCTCTCTGTAAATGACGTTGTAATTCAACATTTCTCATAGAAAGACATATGTATGCTTCTACGGAGATACTAAGCAAAATTTCAAATTATGAAGTAAAAGGCTACAGATAAAGATTTCAGTCACGTTTGAAGGGGATAATTTAGTATATTGTAGCTAGCCACTTTCATATTGTTCCCTCAGAATTCCTTGCTACTAAGGAAAGAGTATGATGGTTTGAGGGCTCATAACCGTGATGTAATTCTAGCGAGTCACCTGATGGTATTTATCTCTACAGTAACAACCAAGGTGGAGAATACGAAAAAAAAAAAAAAAAAATCATCAACAAAACTTTTGCCAAAGCCCTGATCTTGTGGGGGAAGTTGTGCCAGTTGCCCATCACTCTACATTGACAAGCTGCTGGGAATTCATAAGGAGTTATAGGCAGGTCTTGTTCCTACCTAACACTCAGTAACTCATCAATGGGATCCTTGAAGTAGAACTCTTTGGTGCAGGCCACTGTTTGGGATTTTCTCCAGTGAAATTGGATTTTTTTTTTCTTTTGGACCCCACACCTTTCAATTGGGGGCTCGGTTCTTTTCCTTCCTCGGTTGGTGGACTCTGGGGAAGAGAAGAAAAGAGAAGTTGACCATAAATAATCCCAAAATATATTCTGCTTTTACCTCTGCAGGTATGACTTTTAAGAAACTCATGAGCCAATATTTTGTTAAGTCCGAAATCTGGAACCCGAATCACCAACTCATATCCCTGAGTCCCTCAAAGCTGTGGCAGCAGCAGAGACAGGAGCAAAGCAGGAGAGATCAGCAGAAAGGGAAGGGAGTTTAATAGGGTGGCGCTTGTGGAACTCCAAACCTGCCTAGCTACAGCCTTGGGATTGGCTCAAACCCTCCAAAACTGCATAGTTACAGCCTTGGGATTGGCTCAAACCCGGGTATCTGGACTGAGCTGATTGGCTGCCCTGGGTCTAGGGAAAAGTGCAACATTGTTTACTAAGCAGGAGGACACCAGGAGTTGTTTACTCGTTTCTGATTGGCTGAGGTGTTGCTGGTTTCTGGTGGGCCCCTCCCTGGGCTAAGGTCAGGGGAAAGACAGAGACAGTCATGCCTTGCTGACTAGAAGAGGCTGCCTCCTGCTAAAGTCAGGGGGACAGGGACACCTCTCAACCAGGGGCTACTACTTCCCTAGACTTAAAATCCATGGGGAGTTGTGCTCCAGGACTAGTGGGTACTACTTCCCTAAGCTGGGGTCAGGAAAATGCTGTGTCTCTAGACTAGAAGTTACTACTCCCCTATTCCCGGGGCCTGAAAAGTTCACATCCCTAGAGTGAGGGTTACTACTTTACGGCTCAGGGATTGGTCAGTTTTCTCTGCTCAAGGATTGGCTAGTTTTGTGTTAAAGGCAGAAATGGCTATGGTTTCAGGGCCAATGTGTGTTTCTTTGTGTGGTTCTTTTGCCTTTTAGGTTCCAATTGTAGGGCCTGGGCAAATTTCTTTTACAGGTTCTGATTCTAGGAGTCATGTGTGTTCTTTTGGCGTTTGTTGTGGAGCCGGGGTGTTTTTCCCTGGTGCTAAGTTTAGGAATAATGTGTCCTTTTCGCTGGCAAGGTCCCAAATCCAGGGCATGTTTTTTTACTCGGTTGGGGCTTGGAGCTGAGCAGTTCAGGGTCTGTGTAGGGACAGCAGATCAGGGATTTTCTGGGGACTGGGACTCTCATTTTGATAGTTGTCTCTAGTTACAGTCTAACATGGTACCCTAAAAGCCCAATGATTCTATATAGCATTATGGCTGGAAAGGGGTGTCAGGTAAAAGGCAGTGATTATTATGAGAGGATAGTGTATAAGTTAATGGCTTGAAATAAGGTGCTCATTTTATGTTGACTATAGGAGACAGGAGTCTTCTAGAATTAGCCAACCCCTTGCCTCTTGCCTCTTTTTTTTTTTTTTTTTTTTTTTTCGAGAAAGGGTTTCTCTGTGTAGCTTTGGAGCCTGTCCTGGAACTCCGTCTGTAGACCAGGCTAACCTGAAACTCACACAGATCCACCTACATCTGCCTCCTAAGTGCTAGGGTTAAAGATATGTGCTCCAATTTTTTTCCAGACAGGCTTTATCTGTGTAGCTTTGGAGCCTATCCTGGCACTCGCTCTGCAGACCAGGCTGGCATCGAACTCACAGAAATCAACCTGCACCTTGCCCTCCCCCCACACGGTGCAGGGATTAAAGATACGCACACCTTTTTTTTTTTTTTTTGACTTTTGAGACATGGATTCTCCATTTAATTCTGTTGGAATTAAAGACAGGATTTAGAGCCTGTCCTGGCACTTGCTCTGTAGACCAGACTGGCCTCAAACTCAAAAGAGGTCCTCCTGCCCCTGCCACCTGAGTGCTGGGTTTAAAGACCTCTGCCAACTTATGTTTTGTTTTGTTTTTCTTTTTGTTTTTGTCTTTTCTTTTCTTTCTTTTTTTTTTGTGTGTGTGTGTGTTTTGAGACAGGGTTCCTATGTATTTGTTGGAGCCTGTCCTGTCACCAGCTCTGAAACCCAGACTGGCCTCAAACTCACAGAAATCCACCTGCTCCTTGCCCTGGCTCCCCCAGTGTTGGGATTAAAGACCTGTGCCAAGTAGTTTTTATGGCTTTCTGTGTAGTTTTGAATGCTGTCCTGGCACTGGCTCTGAAGACCTGGCTGTCCTCGAACTCACAGATTTTGCCTGCTTCTTGCCCCTCTCTCTCCTAGTGCTGGGATTAAAGACATACAACAGCTTTTTCTTTTTGGCTTTTTGAGAAATGGTTTCTCCATTTAGTTTTGGAGCCTGTCCTGGCACTTTCTCTGTAGACCAGGCTGGCCTCAAACTCACAGAGGTCCTCCTGCCCCTACATCCCAAGTGCTGGGATAAAAGACTTGTGGCAAGGTTTTTTGTTTTTTGTTTTGTTTTGTTTTGTTTTGTTTTTTGTTTTTTGTTTTTTGTCTTGTTGTTGTTGTTTTAAGACATGGTTTTTCTGTATCACTTTGGACCCTGTCCTGGCAGTCACTCTGAAAATCAGACTTTCCTCAAACTCACAGAAATTGGCCTGATCCTGACTTCACACCCACCCCAGTGCTGGGAATACAGACATGTGCCACCTTATTTTTGGCATTAAGAGACAGGGTTTCTCCATTTAGGTTTAGAGCCTGTACTGGGACTTACTCTGCAGACCAGGCTGGCCTCAAACTCAAAGAGATTCTCCTGCACCTGCCTACAGAATTCTGGGAATAAAGACTTGTGCCACATTTTGTTTTGATTTTTTTCTTTCTTTCTTTTTTTTTTTTTTTTTTTGAGATAGGGTTCCTCTGTATTGCTTTGGAGCCAGTATGGTCACTAGCTCTGAAACCCAAACTGGCTTCAAACTCACAGAAATCTGCCTGCTCATTCCCACCCCACCCCCAAAGCTGGGATTAAAGATGTGCATCAGCGTTTTTTTCCTTTTTTTTTTTTTTTTTGGTTTTTGAGACATGGTTTCTCCATTTAGGTTTGGACCCTGTCATGGCACTCACACTGAAAACCAGACTTTGCTCAAACTCACAGAAATGGGATTGATACTGACTTCACCCACCCCACTGCTGGGAATAAAGACAAGTGCCACCTTTTTTTTTGGCATTTTGAGACAGGGTTTCTCCATTTAGGTTTAGAGCCTGTACTGGCATTTCTTCTGTACACCAGGCTAGCCTCAAACTCACAGAGATCCTCCTGCAACTGTCTACAGAATTCTGGAAATAAAGACATGTGCCACCTTTTGTATTGTTTTTGTTTTTATTTTTTGTGTTTTTTTTGTTGTTGTTGTTGTTGTTGTTTGCTCTTTTGGGGTTTTTTTGAACAGGGTTCGTCTGTATTACTTTGGAGCCTCTCCTACACTAGCTCTTAAACCCAAGCTGGCCTCAAACTCACAAAAATACAACTGCTTGTCACCCCCCTCCCCCGTGTTGGAATTAAAGACAGGGGCCACCTTTTTTCTTTTGCATTTTGAGACAGAGTTTATCCATTTAGTTTTGGAGCATGTCCTGCACTTGCTTTCTAGGCAAGGCTGGCCTCAAACTCACAGATTTCTTCCTGCCCCTGCCTCTCAAGTGCTTGGATTAAAGACATGCGCCAACTTTGTTTTGTTTTGTTTTGTTTTTCAGTTTGTTTTTTTTTTTTTGACACGGGGTGCCTCTGTATTTCTTTGGAGCCTGTCCTGGCACTAGCTCTGAATCTCAACCTGGCTTCCTCACAGAATTCTGCATGCTCCCTGCCTTGCCCGTCCCAGAGTCCTCAGATTAAAGTTTTCTGCTTTTCTTTATGATTTTTATTTTTTGTTTGTTTGTTTGTTTTTTGAGAGAGGACTTCTCTGTATTGCTTTGTAGCCTGTCTGGCACTAGCTCTGAAACCCAGGCTGACCTCAAACTCACAGATATCCACCTGCTTCTTGCCCTTCATCCAGTTCTGGGATTAAAGCCATGTGCCACCTTTTTTCTTTGGCATTTGGAGACAGTGTTTCTCCATTTAATTTGCAGCCTGTCCTGGCATATGCTCTGTAGACCATGCTGGTCTCAAACTCACAGAGATTCTCCTGACCCTGCCTCTCGTGTGCTGGGATTAAAGACATGTGCCATCTTTTGTTTTTTTATTTTTTTATTTTTTCCCGTTTTTTGAGATAGGGTTTTTCTGTATTGCTTTAGAGCCTGTCCTGGCACTAGCTCTGAAACACAGGCTGGCCTAACTCACAAAGATCCTCTTGCCCCTGCAGCCCAAGTGCTGGGTTTAAAGACCTGTGCTACCTTTTTGTTTTGTTTTGTTTTTGGGGTTTTGTTTTTTGTTTTTTTTTTCTTTCTTTCTTTGTTTTGTTTGTTTGTTTGTTTGTTTGTTTGTTCTTTTTTGGAACAGGGTTTTCTGTATTGCTTTGGAGCCTTTTCTTCACTAGCTCTGGAAATCAGACTGGCCTCAAATTCACAGATATATGCCTGATCCGTGCCCTACCCGCCCCTAAGTGCTTGGATTAAACATCTGTGCCACCTTTTCTTTTTTTCTTTATGATTTTTTTTTATTTTTGAGACAGGGTTTTTCTGTATTGCTTTGGAGCCTGTCCTGGCACTAGCTGTGAAAATCAGGCTGACATCAAAATCAGAGAAATCCACCTACTTGTCCCTGTCCCCAAGTGGTGGAATTAAAGACATGCCTTTTTCTCTTGAATTTTGAGACATTTAGTTTTGGAGACTCTCCTGCACTTGATCTGTAGACCAGGCTGGCCTCAAGCTCAAAGAGTTCCTCCTACCTTTGACTCCTCTGGTGTGCTGGGATTAAAGACGTATGCCAAGTAGTTTTTTTGTTTTTGTTTTTGTTTTGTTTTGTTTTGTTTTGTTTTTGAGCAGGGTTCTTCTGTATTGCTTTGGAGCCTGTCCTGGCACTAGCTCTGATTCCCAGACTGGCCTAAAACTCATGGACATCCACCTATTCCTTGCCTTCCCTCCCCCAATGCTGGGATTAAAGACATGTGCCAAATTTTCTTTTTCTTTTTCTTTTTCTTTTTTTGGCTTTTGGAAGGTTTTCTCGCTGTACTTGTGGATGCTGTTCTGCCTTTGGCTCTGAGGACCAGGCTGGCCTGGAACTCATATATTTTGCCTGCTTCTTGCCCCTCCCCCTCCCAGTGCTGGGATTAAAGACATTCAACAGCTTTTTTTTTTCTTTTTGAGGCATGGTTTCTCCATTTAGGTTTGGAACCTGTCCTGGCACTTGCTCTGTAGACCAGCCTGGCCTCAAACTCACAGAGATGTTCCTGTCCCTGCCTCCCAAGTGTTGGGATTAAAGACTTGGGCAGGTTTTGGTTTTTGGTTTTTGGTTTTTTGAGACATGGTTTTTCTGTATCACTTTGGACCTTGTCATGGCACTCACTCTGAAAATCAGACTTTCCTCAATCTCACAGAAATCGGCCTGCTCATGACTTCACTCCCACCCCAAGCTGGGAATACAGACATGTGCCATCGTTTTTGGCATTAAGAGACAGGGTTTCTCCACTTAGTTTTAGAGCCTGTACTGGCACTTACTCTGTAGACCAGGCTGGCCTCAAACTCACAGAGATCCTCCTGCCCCAGCCTACAGAATTCTGTTAATAAAGACATGGGCCAACTTTTATTTTAATTTTTGTTTTTATGTTTAATAGTTTTTTTTTTCTTTTACTTTTTCTTTTACTTTCTTTTTTTTTTCTTTTTTTTTTTTTTTTGACACTGGGTTCTTCTGTATGGCTTTGGAGCATGTCTGGTCACTAGCTCTGAAACCCAGACTGGACTCAAACTCAAAGAAATCTGCATGCTCCTTCCTTCCCACCCCATAATGCTGGGATTAAAGACATGGAACAACTTTGTTTCCTTTTTTGGCTTTTTAGACATGGTTTCTCCATTTAGGTTTGGAACCTGACTTGGCACTTGCTCTGTAGACCAGGCTTCCCTCAAACTCACAGGAATCCTCATGCTCATGGCTTCCAAGTGCTGGCATTAAAGAGCTGTGCCACCTTTTCTGTTTTTCTTCATGTATTATTATTATTATTTTTGTATTTTTGAAACATGGTTTTTCTGTATTGCTTGGGAATCTGTCCTGGCACGTGCTCTGAAACCCAAGCTGGCATGAAACTCACAGAAACCCACCTGCTTACCACCCCCCCACCCAAGGTTGGAATTATAGACATGCCCCACCTTTTTTCTTTCTCATTTTGAGACAGAGTTTCTCCATTTACTTTTGATGACTGTCCTGAACTTGATCTGTAGTCCAGGCTGGCCTCAAGCTCAAAGAGATCTCCCTGCTTCTGCCTCTGGTGTGCTGGGATTAAAGATGTGTGCCACGTAGTTTTTTTGTTTTTGTTTTTGTTTTTTGTCACAGGGTTCTTCTGTGTTGCTTTGGAGCCTGTCCTGGCACTAGCTCTGAAACCCAGGCTGGCCTGAAACTCAAAGAAATCCAGCTGCTCCTTGCCCTCCCTCTCCCAGTGCTGGGATTAAAGACGTGCCAAGTAGCCAAGTAGGTTTTGTTTTTGTTGTTGTTGTTGTTGTTGTTGTTTTTTAGACAGTTTTTATATGCGTAGTTTTGGATGTTGTCCTGGCACTGCCTCTGAAGACCTGTCTGGGGTCGAAATCACAGATTTTTGCCTGCTTGTTGCCCCTCCTACTCCCAGTGCTGGGATTAAAGACATTCAACAGTGTTTTTTTGTTTTTTATTTTTATTTATTTATTTATTTATTTTTGCTTTTTGAGACATGCTTTCTCCATTTAGATTTAGAACCTGTCCTGGCACTTGCTCTGTAGACCAGGCTGGCTCAAACTCACAGAGATCCTCCTACCTCTGACTACAGAATTCTGGGTATAAATAATGTGCCAGCATTTCTTTTGATTTTTGTTTTGTTTTTGTTTTTAGTGGGGTTTTTTGGTTGTCTTTTTTATTTTTTTTTTGTTTTGTTTTGTGATTTTTGGAGACAGGGTTGCTCTGTTTTGCTTTGGAGCCTGTCCGGTCATTAGCTCTGAAACCCAGACTGGTCTCAAACTCACAGAAAACTTACTGTGCCTTCTCACCCACCCCACCCCACTAATTCTGGGATTAAAAACATGCTACAGCATGTTTTCCTTTTTTTTGTCTTTTTGAGACATGGTTTCTCCATTTAGGTTTGGAGCCAGTCCTGGCACTTGCTCTGTAGACCAGTATGGCCTCAAACTAACAAAATCCACCTGCTTGCCCCCCGCCCCATGCAGGAATTAAAGACAGGCACCACCATTTTTTCCTGAATTTTGAGACAGAATTTTTCCATTTAGTTTTAGAGACTGTCCTGCACTTGATCTGTAGACCAGGCTGGCCTCAAAATCACAGATATTCTCATTGCCATGCCAGCCAAGTGCTGGCATTAAAGACCTGTGCAAGCTTTTCTTTTTTTTCTTTATGTATTTTTTTTTATTTTTGGTTTTGTGAGACAGGGCTTTTCGTATTGCTTTGGAGGCTGTCCTGGCACTAGCTCTGAAACACAGGCTGGCTTGAAACTCACAGAAATCCACCTGCTCTTTGCTCTCCCTCCCCCAGGGATGGGATTAAAGACATGTGCCACTTTTTTTTTTTTTTTTTTTTTTTGCTTTTTGAAGAAGGTTTTCTCTGTGTACTTGTGGATGCTGTTCTGGCACTGGCTCTGAAGAGCTGGCTGGCCTAGAACTCATATATTTTGCCTGCTTCTTGCCCCTCCCCCTCTCAGTGCTGGGATTAAAGACATTCAACAGCTTTCTTTTTTTTTTTTTTTGGCTTTTTGAGACATGGTTTCTCCATTTAGGTTTGGAGCCTGTCCTGGCACTTGCTCTGTAGACCAGGCTGGCCACAAACTCACAGAAATCCACCTGCTTGTCCACCCCACCCCCCAGTGCTGGAATTAAAGACAGGAGCCACCTTTTTTTCTTTTGCATTTTGAGACAGAATTTCTCCATTTAGTTTTGGAGACTCTCCTGCACTTGATCTATAGACCAGGCTGGCCTCAAACTCAAAGAGTTCCTCCTCCTCTGCCTCACAAGTGTTGGCATTACAGACCTGTGCCACCTTTTCTTTTTTTCTTTATGTATTTTTGTTTTTTGTTTTTTTAGAGAGGGTTTTTCTGTAGTGCTTTGGCGCCTGTCCAGGCACTAGCTCTGAAACACAGGCTGACATCAAACTCATAGAAATCCACCTGCTTACCCCCCCCAAATGCAGGAATTAAAGACAGGTGCCATCTTTTTTCTTTTGCATTTTGAGACAGAGTTTCTCCATTTAGTTTTGGAGACTGTCCTGCACTTGATCTGTAGACCAGGCTGGCCTCAAACTCAAAGAGTTCCTCCTCCCCTGCATCCCAAGTGCTGGCATTACAGACCTGTGCTACCTTTTCTTTTTCTCTTTACGTATTTTTTTTATTTTTGTTTTTGTGAGACAGGGTTTTTCTGTATTGCTTTGGAGCCTGTCCTTGCACTAGCTCTGAAACCCAGGAAGGCCTCGAACTCACAGAAATCCACTAAGTGCTGGAATTAAAGACATGCCCCATCTTTTTTCATTTGCGTTTTGAGACAGAGTTTCTCCATTTAGTTTTGGAGACTCTCCTGCACTTGATCTGTAGACCAGGCTGGCCTCAAGCTCCAAGAGTTCCTAGTGCCTTTGACTCCTCTGGTGTGCTGGGATTAAAGACTTGTGCCAAGCAGTTTCTTTGGTTTTTTGTTTGTTTGTTTGTTTGTATGTTTTTTGGTGTTTTCAGCAGGGTTCTTCTGTATTGCTTTGGAGCCTGTCCTGGCACTAGCTCTGAAACCTAGACTGGCCTAAAACTCACGATCATCCACCTGCTCCTTGCTCTCCCTCCCCCAGTGATGGGATTAAAGACATATGCCACATTTTTTTTTTTTTTGGCTTTTGGAAGAAGGTTTTCTCTGTGTACTTGTGGATGCTATTCTGGCTTTGGCTCTGAAGACCTGGTTGGCCTGGAACGCATATATTTTGCCTGCTTCTTGCCCCGCTCCCTCCCAGTGCTGGAATTAAAGACATTCAACAGCTTTTTTTTTTTTTTTTTTTTTTTTGCTTTTTGAGACATGGTTTCTGCTTTTAGGTTTGGAGCTTGTCCTGGCTCTGTAGACCAGGCTGGCCTCAAACTCACAGAAATCCACCTGCTTCCCCCCCACCCCCCAGGGCTAGAATTAAAGACCGGGGCCACTTTTTTCTTTTGCATTTTGAGACAGAGTTTCTCCATTTAGTTTTGGAGACTGTACTGCACTTGATCTGTAGACCAGGCTGGCCTCAAACTCACAGAAATCCAACTGCTTTGCCCCCCCCCCATGCAGGAATTAAAGACTGGCACCACCTTTTTCTTTCAAATTTTGATACAGAGTTTCTCCATTTAGTTTTGGAGACTGTCCTGCACTTGATCTGTATACAAGGCTGGCCTCAAACTCACAGAGATCCTCCTACCTCTGCCTACAGAATTCTGTGTATAAAGATATGTGCCAGCTTTTGTTTTGATTTTTGTTTTTGTTTTTTTTTTTTGTTTTTAGTGGTTATTTTTTTTGTATTCTTTTTTCTCTTTTTTTTCTTTTTTGAGACAGGTTTCCTCTGTTTTGCTTTGGAGCCTGTCTGGTCATTAGCTCTGAAACCCAGACTGGTCTCAAACTCACAGAAAACTTACTGTGCCTTCCCCCCCAACTTACCCCCTAATGCTGGGATTAAAGACATGCTACAGCTTTTTTTCTTTTCTTTCTTTCTTTTTTTTTTTTCAGGCTGGCCTCAAACTCACAGAAATCCAACTGCTTTGCCCCCCCCCATGCAGGAATTAAAGACTGGCACCACCTTTTTCTTTCAAATTTTGATACAGAGTTTCTCCATTTAGTTTTGGAGACTGTCCTGCACTTGATCTGTATACAAGGCTGGCCTCAACTCACAGAGATTCTCATTCCCATGCCAGCCAAGTGCTGGCATTAAAGACCTGTGCCACTTTTTCTTTTTTTTCTTTATGTATATTTTTTATTTATTTATTTATTTATTTTGGTTTTGTGAGACAGGGTTTTTCTGTATTGCTTTGGAGCCTGTCCTGACAATAGCTATGAAACCCAGGCTGGCCTCAAACTCACAGAAATCCACTAAGTGCTGGAATTAAAGACATGCCCCACCTTTTTTCTTTCGAGTTTTGAGACAGAGTTTTTCCATTTAGTTTTGGAGACTCTCCTGCACTTGATCTGTAGACCAGGCTGACCGCAAGCTCAAAGAGTTCTTCGTGCCGTTGACTCCTCTGGTCTGCTGGGATTAAAGATGTGTGCTAAGTAGTTTTTATTTGGGGGGGGGAGGGTTTGAGCAGGGTTCTTCTGTATTGCTTTGGAGCCTGTGCTGGCACTGGCTCTGAAACCCAGACTTGCCTAAAATTCACAGAAATCCACCTTTTCCTTGCCCTCCCTCCCCCAGTGCTGGGATTAAAGACACGTGCCAGGGTGTTTTTTTTTTTTTTTTTTTTTTTTGGCTTTTTGAAGAAAAGGTTTTCTCTGTGTTCTTCTGGATGCACTGGCACTGAAGACCTGGCTAGCCTCGAACTCACAGATTTTGCCAGCTTGTTGCACCTCCCCCTCCCAGTGCTGGGATTAAAGATATTCAACAGCTTTTTAAATTTTTTTTATTTATTTTTATTCTTATTTTTATTTTGCTTTTTCAGACTTGGTTTCCCCATTTAGATTTGCAACCTGTCCTGGTACTTGCTCTGTAGACCAGGCTGGCCTCAAACTCACAGAGATCCTCCTGCCCCTGCCTCCCGAGTGCTGGGATTAAAGACTTTTCTCCAGGTTTTTGGTTTTTGGTTTTTCGACACATGGTTTTTCTGTATCACTTTGGACCCTGTTGTGGCACTCACTCTGAAAAATCAGACTTTCCTCAAACTCATACAAATCAGCCTGCTCCTGACTTCACCAACACCCCAGTGCAGGGAATACAGACATGAGCCACCTTTTTTGGCATTAAGAGACAGGATTTCTCCATTTAGTGTTAGAGCCTGTACTGGCACTTGCTTTGTAGACCAGGCTGGCCTCAAACTCACAGAGTTCCTCCTGCCCCTGCCTACAGAATTCTGTTAATAAAGACATGGGCCACCTTTTGTTTTAATTTTTGTTTTTGTTTTTATGTTTAATGTTTTTTTTTCTTTTTCTTTTACTTTGTTTTTTTGTTGTTGTTGTTTTGTTTTTTGACACAGGGATCCTCTGTATTGCTTTGGAGCCTGTCTGGTCAGTAGCTCTGAAACCCAGATTGGACTCAAACTCACAGAAATCTGCATGCTCCTAACTTCCCACCCCCCAAGGCTGGGATTAAAGACATGCAACAACTTTGTTTCCTTTGTTGGCTTTTTAGACATGGTTTCTCCATTTAGGTTTGGAGCCTGACTTGGCACTTGCTCTGTAGACAAGGGTTCCCTCAAACTCACAGAATCCTCATGCTCATGCCTCCGAAGTGCTGGCACTAAAGACCTGTGCCACCTTTTCTGTTTTTCTTTATGTATTATTATTATTATTATTATTATTATTATTATTATTATTTGGTTTTTTGAGACAGGGTTTTTCTGTATTGCTTGGGAGCTTCTCCTGGCACGTGCTCTGAAACACAAGCTGGCATGAAACTCATAGAAATCCACCTGCTTGCCACCCTCCCCAGTGCTGGAATTAAAGACATGCCCCACCTTTTTTCTTTCTCATTTTGAGATAGAGTTTCTCCATTTACTTTTGATGACTGTCCTGAACTTGATCTGTAGTCCAGGCTGGCCTCAAGCTCAAAGAGATTCCCCTGCTTCTGCCTTTCCTGTGCTGGAATTAAAGATGTGTGCCACCTAGTGTTTTTTGTTTTTGTTTTTTTGTCACAGGGTTCTCCTGTGTTGCTTTGGAGCCTGTCCTGGCACTAGCTCTGAAACCCAGACTGGCCTGAAACTCAAAGAAATCCAGCTGCACCTTGCCCTCCCTCCCCCAGTGCTGTGATTAAAGACATGTGCCAAGTAGTTTTTGTTTTTGTTTTTGTTTTTGTTTTTGTTTTTGGCTTTTTGAGACAGTTTTTCTCTGTGTAATTTTGGATGTTGTCCTAACACTGGCTCTGAAGACCTGTCGAAATCACAGATTTTGCCTGCTTGTTGCCCCTCCTACTCCCAGTGCTGGGATTAAAGACATTCACAAAATTTTTTGTTTGTTTTTTGTTTTTTGTTTTTGTTTTGTTTTTGAGACATGGATTCTCCATTTAGATTTAGAACCTGTCCTGGTACTTGCTCTGTAGACCAGGCTGGCCTCAGACTGACAGACATCCTCCTGCCCCCATCTGCTGAGTGCTAGAATTAAAGACGTGTGCCACCTTTTGTTTGGTTTTTCTTGTTTGTTTGATATATTTTTTTTTGAGACAGGCATTTTCTGTATGGCATTGGAGCCTCTCGTGGCAGTAGCTATGAAACCCAAGCTATACTCAAACTCACAGAAATCTGCCTAATCCTTGCCCTCCCAGCCCCTGAGTGCTGGGATTAAAGTCATGTGCTGCCTTTTTTTTTTTTTTTTTTTTTTGGCTTTTTGAGAGACTTTTTCTCTGTGTAGTTTTGAATGCTGTCCTGGCACTCGCTCTGAAGACCAGGCTGGCCTGGAACTCACAGAAATCCTCCTACCTCTGCCTCAAGAGTGCTGGAATTAAAGATATGTGCCACCTTTTTTTTTCTTTTTTAGACAGAGTTTCTCCATTTAGTTTTGGAGCCTGTCCTGCCACTTGCTTTGTAGTTAAGGCCGGCGTTAAACACACAGAGATCCTCCTGCCATGGCTCCTATTGCTGGAATAAAAGACCTGTGCCAACATTATTTTGTCTTTTGTTTATTGGTTCTTTGTTGTTGTTGTTGTTGTTTGAGACATGGTTTTTCTCTATTGCTTTGCAGCCTGTCATGGCACTCGCTCTGAAAACCAGACTTTCCTCAAACTCATAGAAATCTGCCTGGTCTTGCCCTCATGCCACCAACAATGCTGGGATTAAGACATGTGGCAACTAGTTTTTTTCTTTTTTTTTTTTTTTTAGCATTTTGAGACAGATTTTCTCTGTGTAGTTTTCGATGCTGTCTTGGCAATGGCTCTGAAGACCTGGCTGGCCTGGAACTCACAGATTTTGCCTGCTTCTTGCACCCTACCCCCAATGCTGGGGTTAAAGTCATGCAACAGCTTTTTTTTTTTTTTTCGTTTTTTGAGACAGGGATTTTCTGTATTGCTTTGGAGTCCTAACACTTGCTCTGTATTCGAGGCTGGCCTCAAACTCACAGAGATCCTCCTGCTATTGCCCTCCCCCCAAACCCAGTGCTGGGATTAAAGACATTTGCCACCTTCTGCTTTGTATTTTTTCTTATTTTTTTTGTTTTTTTTTTTTTGTTTTTTTGTTTTGTGGTGGTTTTTGGTTTTTGATACAGTGTTCCTCTGTATTGCTTTGGAGCCTGTCCTGCACTAGCTCTGAAACCAAGGATGGCTAGAAACTAACAGAAATCGGCCTGCTCCTTGTCTTCCAGGCCACTCAAGTGCTTGGATTAAATACATGATCCAAATTTTTTTGTCTCTTTCAGACAGGATTTCTCTGTGTAGTTTTGGATGCTGTCCTGACACTGGCTCTGGAGACCAGGCTGGCCTCAAAAACAGAGATTCTCCTGCATCTGCCTCCTGTGGGCTGGGATTAAGACTTGTACTGAAAGACCCTCGGACTGAGGAGTCTCTACAAATCGGACGATTCCCCCCAAAAAACACTCAATATCCAGTCCAGCTGATGCAAAAACAAGAGGTAAGTTTATTATGGAACGTTTGTGCAAACGGGCCTCCCAGTCCGACAGACAAAGGAAAAGCCTTTTTCCTCTAAAGCAGGCTTCTTTTATAGGAGAAAAACCATAGGCTTTTAGGGGTTTGGGTACGTGACCAGAGTCACAGATCCTTTGGAGATCTCTTATCTTTGGGGCTGGATGGTCTCCTGACTCATTGGGATAGTCTGTTTTTATCTTCATGACCCTAGGGCAGGGTGACCCTCTAGGAATTCTTGGTATTCAGTTAGGTTGTCTTGTGGCCTTGTAAGGGAGTTATTTCTGCCAGCTAAGAAATTCCAGTGGCTTGGGTCATTGTGACCTTGGTTAGGTTTTAAGTCAGGTCTCCCTGTTCTTAGGGTGAGAGGATTGTTTTTCTTCTAAGTTATTTCTTTGTTAATTCTAAAGTCCTTCATTCCCCCCCCTTTTTTTTTAGGTAACCCATTCTTGGGTTATTAGTGGACAATTTTATATAGCATTTCGACCAGGTAAATGGACGGCGTCTGTCTCATACTACTTCCTGCTGACTTTGGGGTGTCGTTAGGGGTCTAAAAAATGAAATGTTAGTCAAAAAAAAGGGGATTTAGGCAGTGGAGAAGCTGCTGGTTGTCAAACTGTTGAAGAGTCAGGAGTGTCCACAGCAGCATGACTGGTTTATAGTCTGAGCCTGTCTGGGCCTCACGGTCCTTAGGAGCAGGCTGTAGTCAGCAGCTGATACTTAGATGAGTTCTTGAGACCTAAAAAAACTTACAGATTTAGGTTAGAAGAAACATCAGGGACCTCAGCGCTTGGCACAGCGTGGTACTGTTGAGTTAGGACGAGGGCTTGAGTGATGGATAACCTTTCACGTATAAACTGTGGGAGCCTAGTGAGGAGACAAGGGCCAAGTGTCAGGAGTAAGAGGAGAATGAACAGGGGTCCTACCAGGGTGGAAATTAGGGTAGTCAACCATGGGGTCCTATTGAACCATCCTTCGAACCATCCTTTTTGAGCCTCAGCCTCCCTCTGTCTTTTAGCTAATCTCTCTCTGAGTTTTGTCATGGAGTCCCTAATTACTCCTGAGTGGTTTACATAGAAGCAGCATTCCTCTCTGAGGGCAATGTAGAGTCCTCCTTCTTTTAGAAACAATAGGTCTAGTCCTCTCCGGTTTTGGAGGGCTACCTCTGCCAGGGAGGCCAGTGATTCCTCCAGCCTGGTTATTGACTTTTCTAATTCCTTTAAATCTGCCGTCATGGCATTTTTGAGCTCGCTGTACTGTTGCGGTCCTTGGACCAGGACCGTGGTCCCTGTACCAATCCCTGCGGTGACCCCAATCCCTAACAGAACAGCTAGGGTTATGGACACTGGTTCCCTTTGATATCGGGTCTGATGAGAACCATACATGTCCTCCAGATAGCCCGCTGGATGGTACAATATATGGGGCATCAGTTGGACCAACACACAGAAGTCTTTGGTTTGGTTGAGGGCTCCTGTATGTATACAAGGGGTGAGCCCAGTATTGCAGGCCCACCATAGGCCTGGACTAGGTATCAGGTAGGTGGGTTTCATAGGCTGCGGGAGGGTATGGTTACAAAGGTCTTGGTGAGACTGGGGAACAGGGCCTAGGCAGGTACCCATTCCTGAGACTTGAGTAAGAGTTAGTTTATGGTGTGCTCCCCAATCACACTGAGATGAATCAGTGGTGCTATTAAACATCCCTAGGGTGGCTATGCCCTCATAGTAGGGGGGTGCAGAAGCAAGGCATAGCCAGCAAGGGTTAGTCATATCTGGCCTGGTTTGGTTAAGGGCAGAGAAGGCTCCCCTGGCCAGATTAAAAATTCGCTGTCTAGTGGATGGAATATTTTCTACCTGGGAGGCAGTGGCGAGGGCTGGTGGCGGTTGGAACTGGGGTAATGACCCGAGCCAGAGCTCTAGGTTGGGGGAGCTTTGGGGTTCCTAGGTTTCTAAGGACTGGATTAGGCCCTATCGCCCATGGAGTAGGGCTCTGTATCAGCAACCGGACCTTGAATATGACTCCTCTATCTGTTCCTGTCATGTGCCATCTTAAACCCCAAATTTTTCCGGTTAGCCAGGCCGTATAGGTTGCCTTCCCTTGGTTAGTGAAGTTAATTCTTAGAGGGAGGCAAAGAGCTCCTTTGCAAGTTCGCTCCCAGTCCCCAAAACTGTGGGGACTACACTGGAGGGGTTGCGAGTAATTCCGCTTGACAGTTATCAGATCCCAGGAGGAGCTGGGTTTCTAATAAGCATCCCCGGTAGTTTCGCAACCCCACTTAGCACAGAAATACTCAGTATAACCCCCGCACCCAGAGCCCCAGGGCTGCCCCTCCCGGGGACACACATAGAAATCATATCTGGCTAGCTCACACTGTGTTATCCTATTACTACAGCCCAATCGGCGGTTTCCTCTACCCATGTAGGTTGTCATCTCATTTGCCCCTATAGTCGGGATATCCCAGGTTTCTAGACCTGCGGCTAGATGGCAAAAATCAGGGGTGAGTGTAGGCCACCAAGTACCGGGGGGCTGGAGGCTAGTGACTGACCAGACGACCTCCTCTGTCTGGGATATCACCTGCCAAGTTAGCTGCTGGGGGGCATGTGGGGCTCCTTTAACTAGGGCTGAGAAATGGAAAAGCATCGAGCATAGTGAAATAATCAAACATCACGTAAAAATCTTATCTTGAGTGGGTTTTGAGTGCGCTGTAGCTTCCATTTTGGGGTCTTGTTCGTCACCCAATTCTCACTGGTGTTGGCCTTCTTGGCATGTGAGGCGTGGACCCATGCTGCGATCCCATCCACCTTTAGTGCCGTGGGGGTGGTCAGAAGCACGGTGTAGGGGCCCTTCCAGCGAGGCTCAAGAGTCTTAGACTGGTGGCGTCTGATGTATACGGAGTCCCCAGTCTGGAATGGGTGAGGTACAGCAGGGTTTCCGGCCTGGTACACTGCAGCCAATGGTTTCCAGATCTGGTTTTGAATAATCTGGAGTGCGCTTAGTCGGGCCTGAAGGGATGGGGAGTCAACGGAATGGTTAGGATAAGCAGGGAGCACATCCATAATGGGTGGGGGTCCTCCGAACAAAATCTCAAAAGGTGTGAGCCCATGCACCGAGGGGGTATTTCGAACCCTAAATAGGGCCATGGGCAGGAGCTGCACCCAGTCCTTAGCGCCAGTCTCTAAGGCTAATTTGGTCAGGGTCTCTTTAATTGTTCGGTTTGCCCGTTCTACCTGACCTGAACTTTGGGGGTGATATGCACAATGTAATTTTCAATTGATCCCCAATGTTTTGGCCACCAACTGACTTATCTGGGAGACAAAGGCAGGTCCGTTATCAGACCCTATTACCTTAGGCAGTCCGAACCTCAGGAAGATCTCTTCAAGAATCTTCTTGACCACCACCTGGGCGGTCTCATGCTTAATAGGAAAAGCCTCAGTCCATCCTGAAAAGGTGTCTATAAAAACCAGGAGGTACCTGTTCCCAAAGCTACCGGATCTGATTTCGGTGAAATCAACTTCCCAGTTGGTCCCTGGCCATTCTCCTCTCACCCTGGTTCCCTCAGGCAACTTGAGCCGTCCTGTATTCACCTTTGCACAGGGGGTACAGGTGCTGGTGATCTGTTGGATGAGAGCATTGGGGTTGTGGATATAGTAGGTTTGTTCTTCCCGTTGTAGAAGGGTTTTTAGCTTTTTGTGCCCGAGGTGGGTCCATCGATGTAGTTGTGACAAAAGTTCCTTAGCGGCCCCCTGTGGCAACAGAATTTTTCCTTGGTAGCGCCAGACGTTTGCCTCCTGATCATAGTTGGCCCCCAGATTTTGAACTGTTTCTAAGTCGCTGTCCGTGTATTCGAATCCTTGACATGAGGTTAGATCAGAGGTCTTTAGGGAGAGGACTTGTGGCCCCAAGGCTGCTTTTCTGGCCTCTTCATCGGCCATTCGGTTCCCTCTAGCCACTGGGTCATTTCCCTTCTGGTGTCCGGGGCAGTGTATAATGCTCAATCTTCGTAGCAGAGAAAGAGCCTGTAAGAGCTCTAGGATCTCAGTCTTATTTTTAATGTCTTTTTCTGCTGAAGTCTCCGATAAATTTCTCCATGTACATGGGCTGTAGCGAAGGCATAGCGACTGTCTGTATAGATATTGACTCTACAACCTTTAGCCATTTTGAGTGCTTGGGTCAGGGCAATCAGCTCTGCTCTCTGGGCTGAGGTTCCTGGCGGCAAGGCACTGGCCCATATTGTAGTCTGCCCATCCACCACCGCCGCCCCTGCCTTTCATATACCGTCTTGCAGAAAACTGCTCCCGTCTGTGAACCAGGTGTGCTCGGCTCCTGGTACCGGTTGATCCATCAAGTCTTCCCGGGCTCTGCAGGTCTCGGCCAGGATCAGGCGGCAGTCATGGGGCAGAGCAGTTTCTGCATCCGCATCCGGAAGGAGGGTGGCCGGGTTTAAAGATGTTGCTGCCCCGAATCACAGTCTGTCTGGGTTGAGGAGCAGAGCCTGGTAATGTGTCATTCGTGCATTCGAAAGCCATCGATGGGGGTTGTCGGACCACTGCCTCAATCGCATGTGGGGCTACCACGGTGAGTGACTGACCCAGAGTCAATCTGTCTGCATTCTTGGTCAGAACTGCCACAGCAGCCACCATCCGGAGGCAGGGGGGCCAGCCCATGGCCACATTGTCCAATTTCTTAGAGAAGTATGCTACAGGTCTCTTCCAGGGTCCGAGCTGTTTTGTTAAGACCCCTTTTGCCATCCCAGCCTTTTTGTCCACATAAAGGGTGAAAGGCTTGTTTATGTTGGGGAGGCTTAGTGCAGGGGCAGACAGTAAGGCCTTTTTGATGCTATCAAAGGCCTCTGATGCTCCTCTGTCCATGTAAAAGGGGTGTTAGCCTTAGTCAGAGGATACAGTGGGATTGCCAGCTCCGCGAAACCCGGGATCCAGAGACGGCAGAACCCTGCGCTGCCCAGGAATTCCCAAACTTCCCGGGAGCTCTTGGGTGGTGGAATCAGGGCTACTCGCTTGCTTACGGCTTTCTGTTAGCCATCTCTGGCCACCCTGGAGCCGGTATCCTAAGTAGGTGACCTGTTCCCTGCAAAGTTGGGCTTTCTTTGCTGAAGCTCTGTACCCCAGTTCCCCCAGCTTTTGCAGTAAGGCCCCAGTACCTTGGAGGCAGTCTTGTTCGGATTCCGCTGCCAGGAGGAGGTCATCTACGTACTGAAGCAGGATCAGGTTAGGGTTATGGATCCGGAAGTCTGCTAGGTCTTGGTGTAAAGGCCTCATCGAAAAGAGTTGGTGAGTTCTTGAACCCCTGGGGGAGCCGTGTCCAAGTGAGCTGGCCAGAAAACCCAGTCTCCTGGGTTCAAACGCGAACATGGGCTGGCTCTGGGGACTCGGTCTGAGGCAAAAGAATGCATCCTTAAGATCTAGCACCGTGTACCAGATGTGGCTTGGAGGCAACATGCTCAGCAAGTTATAAGGATTGGGCACTGTCGGATGGATGTCCTCAGTTCTCCGGTTGACCTCCTGCAGGTCTTGAACAGGCCTGTACTCTCCCGTACCTGGTTTCTTTATAGGGAGAAGGGGGGTATTCCAAGGGCTGTGACAGGGCCTAAGGATGCCTTGTTGTAATAGTCTATTAATATGTGGCCTGATTCCTTCCCGGGCCTCTTGGCTCAAAGGATATTGTTTAATGGCCGCTGGAGTGGCTGAGGGCTTGAGGTTGATAATTAAAGGAGGCTGTTTTTTAGCCAACCCCATGCCTGCTGTTTCTGCCCAGGCTTGGGGATATTTTTCTAACCAGCTAGACTCCATGGTTGGCGAGGGGGGAGAGGGATCCTCTAGAAGTCTATATTCATCCTCAAGCCTTAAGGTCAATACCTGGAGGGGTTGTCCCCCCTCTCCTGTGATGGTGGCCCCCATCTGATGGAAGTGAATGTGTGCTCCCACTTTAGAGAGGAGGTCTCTCCCTAATAAGGGGTAAGGACATTCGGGCACCAGCAAGAAGGAGTGAGTCACGAGTCCAGTGCTCGGGTGGACCTTACGTTCAGTTGTCCATCGGTGTAGCTTTCCTCTGGTGGCACCCTGGACCCAGGCAGTCCGGGTGCTCAGAGGTCCCTGGGTCTGAGTCAGGACTGAGTTCTGAGCTCCCGTGTCTACCAAGAAAGTTACGGGTTGCCCCACCGACGTTAAGAGTTACCCGGGGCTCAGGGGGAGGCACCTGGCCCTGACTGTCCTAATCTCCCTTTTCCAGAGAGAGAATGGGGGTGGGCTTCCGCCTTGGATTCTTCGGGCAATGTTTGACCCAAGGTCCTTTTTCCTTGCAATAAGCACACTGGTCTCTCTCCACTCTTGTTCTCCTTTTGTCTCCCAGGTTCCCTGTCTGACCTGGCCTATGTTCTGATCTCTGAACTACAGTGGCCAAAATTTTAGCCAGCTCTTGGTTTCGCTTTTTGTCTCTTACATTTTCCCTGTCCTCCTGCAACTTTCGTAATCTTTCTTCCTTTTCTTCGGGAGTCTCTCTCTTATTGAAAATCTTTTCTGCTTCCTTTATTAAGTCTCGAAGGTTGTACCCCTGTAGCCCCTCAAGGCACTGTAGTTTTGTATGTATGTCGGGTGCCGATTGTCCAATGAATGACATGATTATATCGACTTCCCTATCCTGAGCCTGGGGGTCAAAGGGGGTATACATTCTGTAGGCTTCCATGAAACGTTCTAGAAACCCTGCGGGGGTTTCTTCCAAGTCCCGAACTACCGCATGTACCTTGGCCAAATTTGTGGGGCGCCTTCCTGCCCCTTTGAGACCCGCCAGCAGAGTCTGGCGATAAAGATGGTGACGCTCCCTACCGGCTGCTGTGTTGATGTCCCAGTCTTTCGGTCTGGTCAAGGGAAAGACTTCATCTATTTCATTTGGGAGCTGGGTGGGTCTGCCATCTGGCCCCTGGACGTTCTTTCGGGCCTCTAGGAGTACCCGTTGTCTCTCCTCGGTTGTGAGGAGAGTCTGCAGCAGCTGTTGGCAGTCATCCCAGGTGGGCTGGTGGGTGATGAGGATAGATTCAATAAGACCTGTCAAGGCCTGGGGGTCCTGTGAAAAGGGGGGGTTATGTGCCTTCCAATTATAAAGGTCTGCAGAGGAGAAAGGCCAGTATTGGTAACGCCCCTCCCCCATTGACCGGAGGGGAAAACCCTGGGAGATTCCAGAGCTGTCAGGCCCCTCCAGTGTTCTGTCTCTTCGCGATCGAAGTCGGGTGGACGGTGGTGATGGGTCCCCAGGGTCTCCGGTAGTAGAGCTCGGTGATGGGGGGCTCTGGTCAGGTGCTGGGAGCTGGGATGCTGCCTGCTCAGCATTAGGGTAAGGAGGAGGGGAGTCCAGGAGGAGGAGATCCTCCTGTGTATCGGGCAAGACGGTAGGGGCTTTGGGCCTAGGGTTGGGAGATCGGGGCTCTGTCAAGGGGAGCAGGGAGGAAGTCGAAGGGGGTGCAGAAGGAGTAAGAATAAGTGGAACAGGCGAAGGCAGAGGTGTCGGGCGGGGGCCCGAAAGACGGGGTGGGAGGAAGGACCTGACCCAGGGAGGAGGATCACGGCTCAGGCTCTCCCAGGTGACAATACAGGGTACCTGGTCGGGGTAGCCCCAAGGTCCTGGCTGGAAAATACGAGTTTTGACCTGTAAGATAGTAGTGAGGTCAAAGGTACCGTCTCTCGGCCAGCCTGTATTGAGAGCAGGCCATCCCGAGAAACAGAGAGTCCGCCACTTTTTCTTCCGGATCTCTACTGATTCCTTGCGTGCTCGGTTCAAAACATCCTGCCAGTGACCTAAAGTCAAACTTAAGGGGGTAGTTAGTTGCTGACCCATGGGGAGAAGCAGAGATTGACACAAATGACAAGCACAACAGAACAAAATACAACAGACAGGACAAACCGAGGTAGACAGGTGGCGCCAAACCAGTACAAAGCAGGAGGGAAGCAAAGTCCGGGGCCAGCCGCCTTCCCAGAGAAATGAGACTTCGTCTCTTCTCCCTCCTCCAAATGGCCCTCAGACTCTCGTCTGGGCCGAACCAAAAACTAATCCAACCAAAAAAACAAGTTACAAATCGGGAGGGAAGCAAAGTCCGGGGCCGGCTGCCTCCCCGGAGAAATGAGACTTTGTCTCTTCTCCCTCCTCCAAGTGGCCCTCAGACTCTCGTCTGGGCCGAACCAAAACTCCTTGGAACACCTCTGTACAAGACACAGAGACACAGAGACACATACACACAAATACATAGACTGTCTTACCTCCAACTGGCTGTGAAATTGAGTCTGGGGGGTGTCCTGATCTCAGTGGGACCTCCAAATGAAAGACCCTCGGACCGAGGAGTCTCTACAAATCGGACGATTCCCCCCAAAAAACACTCAATGTCCAGTCCAGCTGATGCAAAAACAAGAGGTAAGTTTATTATGGAACGTTTGTGCAAACGGGCCTCCCAGTCCGACAGACAAAGGAAAAGCCTTTTTCCTCTAAAGCAGGCTTCTTTTATAGGAGAAAAACCATAGGCTTTTAGGGGTTTGGGTACGTGACCAGAGTCACAGATCCTTTGGAGATCTCTTATCTTTGGGGCTGGATGGTCTCCTGACTCATTGGGATAGTCTGTTTTTATCTTCATGACCCTAGGGCAGGGTGACCCTCTAGGAATTCTTGGTATTCAGTTAGGTTGTCTTGTGGCCTTGTAAGGGAGTTATTTCTGCCAGCTAAGAAATTCCAGTGGCTTGGGTCATTGTGACCTTGGTTAGGTTTTAAGTCAGGTCTCCCTGTTCTTAGGGTGAGAGGATTGTTTTTCTTCTAAGTTATTTCTTTGTTAATTCTAAAGTCCTTCAGTACCACTTTTTTTTTTTTTTTTTTTTTTTGATTTTTTGAGAAGGGGTTCCTCTGTATTTCTTTGGAACCTGTTCTGGCCCTAGCTCTGAAACTCAGGATGGCCTCAAATTCACAGAAATCTGCCTGCTCCTGCCCTCACCCCTCTCTGTGCTGGGATTAAAGACATGTTCCACCCCTTTTTTTTGGCATTTTGAAACATAGTTTCTCCATTTAGATATGGAGCCTTCCTCGCACATGCTCTGTAGACCAGGCAGGCCTCAAATTCACAGATATCATCCTGCCACTGTCTCCAGAATGCTGTGATTAAAGACCTGTGCCAGCTTTTGTTCTTTGTTTGCTTGTTTGTTTTGGTTTTTGGTTTTGGTTTTTGAGACAGTGTTTTTCTGTATTGCTTTGGGGCCTGTCCTGGAACTAGCTCTGAAACCAGAGCTGGCTTTAAACTCACAGAGATCCTAATTCCCTACCTCCCATTGCTGGGATAACGACCTGTGCCACCACTATTGTGTTTTTTGTTCTTCGCTTCTTTTTGTTGTTGTTGTTTTTGGTTGCTTGAGACATGGTTTTTCTGCATTGCCCTGGAGCCTGTCATGGCACTAGCTCTGAAGACCAGACTTTCCTCAACCTCACAGAAATTTGCCAGGTCCTGCCCTCATCCACCCACCAGTGCTGGGATTAAAGAAATGTGCCAATTCGTTTTTTGTTTTGTTTTGTTTTGTTTTGTTTTGGCTTTTTGAGATAGGTTTTCTCTGTGTAGTTTTGGATGCTATCCTGGCACTGGCTCTGAAGATCTGGCTGGTCTCAAACTCACAGATTTAGCCTGCTTCTGCCCCCCCACGGGGGGGGGGGGCTAAGATTAAAGACATGCAACAGTTTTTTTGGTTTTTGTTTTTTTTGTTTTTTTTTGAGACAGGGTTTTTCTGTGTTGATTTGGAGCCTGTCCTGCACTAGCTCTGAAACACAGTGTGGCCTGAAACACACAGAAATCTACCAGTTCCTTGCCCTACCATCCCCCACCCATTGCTGGGGTTAAAGACATGTGCCATCTTTTTGGGCATTTTGAGACAGGGTTTCTCCATTTAGGTTTAGAGCCTGTCCTGGCACTTGTTCTGTTGACCAGGCTGGCCACAAACTCACAGGGATCCTTCTGCCCCTGCCTCCCATGTGCTGGGATTAAGACATGTACCACATTCTGTTTTGTTTTGTTCTTGTTTTACGTTTGTTGTTTTGGGTTTTGGTAAATGGGTTCCTCTCTATTGCTTTGGAGCTTGTCCTGGCACTAGCTCTGAAACCAAAGATGGCCTGAAACTCACAGAAATCGGCCTGGGCCTTGCCCTTCCAGCCCCTCAGTGTTGGGATGAAAGACATGCAACAGTTTTTTTTTTTTTTTTTGGCTTTTTGAGACAGGTTTTCTCTGTGTAGTTTGAATGTTGTCCTGGCATTATCTCTGAAGACCAGGATGGCCTGGAACTCACAGAAATCCTCCTGCCTCTGCCTCAAGAATGCTGGAATTAATGATGTGTGCCATGTTTTTTTTTTGTTTTTTTTTTGTTTTTTGCTTTTTGAGACAGTTACTCCTTTTAGTTTGGAGCCTGTCCTGCCACTTGGTCAGTAGTCAAGGCTGGCCTCAAACACACAGACATCCTCCTGTCCTGCCTCTCATTGCTGGGATTAAAGACCTGTGCCATCTTTTGTTTTGTTTTTTTGTTTTTTGAGACAGGGTATTTTCTGGATTGCTTTGGAGCCAGCCGGTCCTGGCACTAGCTCTGAAACCAGAGCTGTCTTCAAACTCACAGATATCCTCCTGCCCTGCCTCCCATTGCTGGGATTAAAGAACTTTGCCACTATTATTTTGGTTTTGGTTTTGTTTTGTTTTTTTTTTTTTTTTTTTTTTTTTTTTTTTTTTTTTTTTTGGTTATTTGAGACATGGTTTTTCTGTATTGCTTTGGAGCCTGTCAGGGCACTCTATCTGAAAACCATACTTTCCTCAAACTCACAGAAATCTGCCTGGTCCTGCCTTCATCCCCCCAGCAGTGCTGGAATTAAAGATATGTACAAACTAGTTTTTTTGTTGTTGTTGTTGTTTTTGGCTTTTTGAGACAGGTTTTCTCTGTGTAGTATTGGATGCTGTCCTGACACTGTCTCTGAAGACCTGGCTGGCCTGGAACTCACAGATTTTGCCTGCTTCTTCCCCTACCCCCCCCCCCCCCGACTCCCTGTGCTAGGATTAAAGATATGCAACAGCTTTTTTTGGCTTTTAGAGACATGGTTTCTCCATTTAGGTTTGGAGCCTGTCCTGGCACTTGCTCTGTAGACCAGGCTGGCCTCAAACTCACAGAGATCCTCCTGCCTCTGCGTCCCAAGTTATGGCCTTTAAGGCCTGTACCACCTTTTCCTTTTTCTTTCTTTTTTTTGTTGTTGTTAATATTTTTTTGAGACAGGGTTTTTCTGTATTGCCTTGGAGCATGTCTTGAACTAGCTCTGAAAAACAGTCTGGCCTGAAACTCACAGAGATCCTCTTGCCCCTTCAACCCAAGTGCTGGGATTAAAGACCTGTGCCAATTTTTTTTTTTTTTTGGTTTTATTTTTTTGCAGGTTTCTTCTGTATTGCTTTGGAGCACGTACTGTCACTAGCTCTGAAACCCAGACTGGCCTCAAACTCACAGATATCCACCTGCTTCTTGCCCTCCCGCCCCCAGTGCTGGGATTAATGACATGTGCCAAGTAATTTTTTTTTTTTTTGGCATTTTGAGACAGGTTTTCTCTGTATAGTTTTAGATGCTGTCCTGACACTTGTTCTGAAGACCTGGCTGGCCTCGAACTCACAGATTTTGTCTGCTTTTTTCCCCTCCCCTCCCTGTGCTGGGATGCTGGGATTAAAGACATGCAACAGGTTTTTTTTTTTTTTTGGATTTTTGAGACATGGCTTCTCCATTTAGGTTTGGAACCAGTCCGGACACTTGCTCTGTAGACCAGGCTGGCCTCAAACTCACAAAGATCCTCCTGCCCCTGCCTCCCAAGTGCTGGCATTAAAGGCCTGTACCACTTTTTTCTTTTTCTTTCTGTTTTTATTGTTTGTTTGTTATTTTTTGGTTTTTTGAGACAGGGTTTTTTTTTTTATTTCTTTGGAGCCTGCCCTGCACTAGCTCTGAAACACAGACTGGCCTGAAACACACAGAAATCTGCTTGCTCCTTGCCCTACCTTCCACAACCCATTGCTGGGATTAAAGACATGTGCTATCTTTTTTGGCATTTGACACAGGGTTTCTCAATTTAGGTTTAGAGCCTGTACTGGCACTTGTTCTGTTGGCCATGCTGGCCTCAAACTCACAGAGATTCTCCTTCCCCTGTCTCCTATGTGCAGGGATTAAGACATGTGCCACCTTCTGTTTTGTTTTGTTTTATTTAAGTTTTTGTTTTATGGTTTGTTTTTTTGGGGGGGGTTAAAACTGGGTTCCTCTGTATTGCTTTGGAGCTTGTCTTGGCACTAGCTCTAAACCAATGCTGGTCTGATACTCACAGAAATTGCCTAAACTTACCCAACCAGCCCTTCAGTGCTTTGATTAATGACATGTACCACCTTTTTTCTTTCTTTCTTTTTTGGCTTTTTGAGACAGGTTTTCTCTATGTAGCTTTGGATGCTGTCCTGACACTGGCTCTGAAGACCAGGCTGTCCTGGAACTCACAGAGACCCTCCTGCCCCTGCATCCAGAATGCTGGAACTAAATTAGTGTGCCTCCTGTTCTTTTTTTTTTCTTCCTTTTCTTTGGTTTTTTGAGACAGTGGTTTTCTGTATCGCTTTGAGGCCTGTCCTGCCCTAGCTCTGAAACCCAGGCTGGCCTCAAACTCACAGAACTCAGCCTGATCCTTGCCCTCCCTCCCCCCTGCATTGCTGGGATTAAAGACATGCGCAACATTTTTTTTTTTTTTTTTGACATTTAGAGACAGGCTTTCTCCATTAGTTTGGATACTGTGCTGGCACTTGTTCTGTAGACAAGGCTGGCCTCAAACTGACAGAGATCCTCCTGACCCCCTCTGCTGAGTGCTGGGATTAAAGACGTGTGCCACCTTTTGTTTGGTTTTTCTTGTTGTTTCTTTGGTATTTTTTTTTTTGAGACATACTTTTTCTGTATGGCATTGGAACCTGTCCTGGCAGTAGCTATGAAACCCATGCAATACTCAAACTCACAGAAATCTGCCTAATCCTTGGCCTCCCAGCCCCTGAGTGCTGGGATTAAAGTCATGTGCTGCCTTTTTTCCTTTTTTTTTTCTTTTTTTTTTGGCTTTTTGAGAGACTTTTTCTCTGTGTAGTTTTGAATGCTGTCCTGGCACTCGCTCTGAAGACCAGGCTGGCCTCAATAACAGAGAGATACTCCTGCATCTGCCTCCGGTGAGCTGGAATTAAGCCTTGTGCCACCTTTTTTTGTTTGTTTGTTTTGTTTGATTTTTTGAGAAGGGGTTCCTCTGTATTTCTTTGGAACCTGTTCTGGCCCTAGCTCTGAAATTCAGGATGGCCTCAAATTCACAGAAATCTGCCTGCTCCTGCCCTCCCCTCTCTCTGTGCTGGGATTAAAGACATGTTCCATCCTCTTTTTTTGGCATTTTGAGACACAGTTTCTCCATTTAGATATGGAGCCTTCCTCGCACATGCTCTGTAGACCAGGCTGGCCTCAAACTCACAGATATCATCCTGTCACTGTCTCCAGAATGCTGTGATTAAAGACCTGTGCCAGCTTTTGTTTTTTGTTTGTATGTTTTGTTTTGTTTTGTGTTTGTTTTTTGGTTTTTGAGACAGGGTTTTTCTGTATTGCTTTGGGGTCTGTCCTGGCACTAGCTCTGAAATCAGAGCTAGCTTCAAACTCACAGAGATCCTCCTGCCCTGCTGGGATTAAAGACCTTTGCCACCAGTATTTTGTTTTTTGTTTTGCGTTCTTTTTTTTTATTTTATTTTGTCTTTTGTGTATTGGTTCTTTGTTGTTGTTGTTGTTTGAGACATGGTTTTTCTGTATTGCTTTGGAGCCTGTCAGGGCACTTGCTCTGAAAAGCATACTTTCCTCAAACTCACAGAAATCTGCCTGGTCCTGCCCTCATCACCCCACCAGTGCTGGGATTAAAGACATGTGCAAACTATTTATTTAATACTTTTTTTTTTTTTTTGGCTTTTTGAGACACGATTGCTCTGTGTAGTTTTGGATGCTGTCCTGGCACTGGCTCTGAAGACCTGGCTGGCCTTCAACTCACAGATGTTGCCTGCTTCTTGCCCTGCTATACCCCCTCTCCCCCCGCCCTGTGCTGGGATTAAAGACATGGAGCCATGGAACACCTGTTTTGGTTTTTTTTTTTTTTTTTTTTTTTGCTTTTTTTTGTTTTTTTGCTTTTTTGAGACATGGTTTCTTCATTTAGTTTTAGAGCTTGTCCTGCCACTTGCTCTGTAGTTGAGGCTGGCCTCAAACTCACAGAGATCCTACTGCTTTTGCCCTACCCCACAAACCCAGTGGTGGGATTAAAGACATTTGCCACCTTCTGTTTTGTATTGTTTTCTTCTTATTGTTGTTGTTGTTTTCTGTTTTGGTTTGATTTTTGGTTTTTTGAGACAGGTTTCCTCTGTATTGCTTTGGAACCTGTCCTGGCACTAGCTCTGAAACCAAGACTGGCCTGCAACTCATAGAAATCGGCCTGCTCCTTGCCTTCCGGGCCCCTCAGTGCTGAGATTAAAGACATACATCACATTTTTGTTTGTTAGTTTGTTTCTTTGTTTTGCTATTTGAGACTGTATTTTTCTGTGCAGTTTTGGATGCTGTGCTGACACTGGCTCTGAATACCAGGCTTTCCTGGAATTAAAAGATATCCTCATGCCACTGCCTCCAGAATGCTTTGATTAAAGACCTGTGCCAGCTTCTTTTTGTTTGTTTGTTTGGTTGGTTGGTTGGTTTGATTTGGGTTTTGGGGACAGGTTTTTTCTGTTTTTGTTAGAAGCCTGTCCTGGCACTACCTCTGAAACTATGCTGGCATCAAACTCACAGAGATCCTCCTGCCCCTGCCTCTTCAATGCTGGGATTAAAGACCTTTGCCACTGTTCTTTTGGGATTTCATTTTTGTTTTTTTTATTATTATTTTGGGTTTTTGAGACATGGATTTTCTGTATTCCTTTAGAGCCTGTCCTGGCTCTGGCTCTGAAATCCAGGCTGTCCTCAAACTCACAGAAATCGGCCTGCTCCTGCCCTCACTCCTCCCCACATACCAGTGCCGGGATTAAAGACATGTGTCAACTTTTTTTGGCATTTAGAGACAGGGTTTCTCCATTTAGATTTGGAGCCTGTCCTGGCACTTGCTCAGTAGACCAGGATGGCCTCAAACTCACAGAGTTCCTCTTGCTAATGCCTCCCATGTGTGGTGAAGACCTGTGCCACTTTTTGTTTTGTTTTGTTTTGTTTTTTGGTTCTGTTGGTTTTTTGAGACAGGGTTCTTCTGTATTTCTTTGGAGCTAGACCTGGCACTAGCTATGAAACCCAGGCTGGCCTCAAAATCACAGAAATCCACCTGCATCTAGCCCACACCCCAGTGCTGGTATTAAAGACCTGTGCCACCTTTTCTTTTTTCTTTCTTTTTTTTTTTTTTTTTTTTTTGGTTTTTTGAGACAGGGTATTTCTGTATTGCTTTGGAGCCTGTACTGGCACTTGTTCTGTAGACCAGGCTGGCTTCAAACTCATACAGGTTCTCCTGCCCCTGCCTCCCAAGTGCTGCGATTAAAGACCTGTGGCACAGTTTTTCTGTTTTTTGTTTTTTCTTGTTTTTTGTTTTGTTTTTTTTTTTTTTTTTTTGGTTTTTCGATACATGGTTTTTCTGTATTACCTTGGACCCTGTCAGGCACTCACTCTGCAAACCAGACTTTGCTGGAACTCACAGAAATCGGCCTGATCCTGACTTCACCCCTCAATCCAGTGCTGGGAATAAAGAAATGTGCCACCTTTTTTGGCATTTAGAGACAGGGTTTCTCCATTTAGGTTTAGAGGCTGTACTGGCACTTACTCTGTAGATCAGGCCGGCCTCACAGAGATCCTTCTGCCCCTGTCTACATAATGCTGTGGATAAAGACATGTGCCACCTTTTTTTTATTTTTGGTTTTTGCAGACAGGCTTTCTCTGTGTAGCTTTGGAGCCTATCCTGGCACTCGTTCTGGAGACCAGGCTGGCCTCGAATTCACTGAGATCCACTTGCCTCTGCCTCCCGAGTGCTGGGATTAAAGGCGTGCGCCACCAATGCCCCGCCATGTGCCACCTTTTGTTTTGATTTTTGTTTTTGTTTTTGTCTTTTGTGCTTCATTTGTTTTGGTTTAGTTTGGTTTTTGTTTTTTTTTGAGACTGGGTTCCTCTGTCTTGCTATGGAGCCTGTAAGGTCACTAGCTCTTAAACCCAGACTGGCCTCAAACTCACAGAAACCTGCCTGCTCCTTGCCCTCCCAGCCCCTCAGTGCTTGGATTAAAGACATGCACCAGAATTGTTTTTTTTTTTTTTTTTTTTGCTCTTTGAGACAGGTTTTCTCTGTGTACCTTTGGATGCTGTCCTGACACTGGCGCTGAAGACCAGACTGTCCTCGAACTCATAGAGATCCTCCTGCCCCTTGCCTCTAGAATTCTGGAACTAAATAGGTGTGCCTCCTTTTGTTTTGTATTTTGCTTCTTCTTCTTCTTCTTCTTCTTCTTCTTCTTCTTCTTCTTCTTCTTCTTCTTCTTCTTTTTTTTTTTTTTGGTTTTTTGAGACAGTGTTTTTCTGTACTGCTTTGGAGCCTGTCCTGCACTAGCTGTGAAACCCAGACTGGCCTCAAACTCAGAACTCCGACTTCTCCTTGCCCTCCTTCCAGTGCTGGGATTAAAGACAGGTGCAACTTTTTTTTTTTTTGACACTTCGAGAAAGGCGTTCTCCATTTAGCTTTGGATACTGTACTGGCACTTGTTCTGTAGACCAGGCTGGCTTCAAACTGACATAGATCCTCCTGCCACGGACTGCTGAGTGCTGGAATTAAAGACATGTGCCACCTTTTGTGTTTTTTTTTGTTGTTGTTTATTTATTATTATTTTTTTATTTTTGAGACATAGTTTTTCTGTATTGCATTGGAGCCTCTCTTGGCAGTAGCTATGAAACCCATGGTATACTCAAACTCACAGAAATTGCCCAATCCTTGCACTCCCAGCCCCTCAGTGCTGAGATAAAGACAAGTACCATTGTATTTTATTTTATTTTTTTTTTGGCTTTTTGAGAGAGGTATACTCTGTGTAGTTTTGAATGCTGTCCTGGCACTTGCTCGGAAGACAAGGCGGGCCTCGAACTCACAGAAATCCTCCTGCCTCTGCCTCAAGATTGCTGGAATTAATGATGTATGCCAACTTTTTTTTTTTTTTGATTTTTGAGATAGAGTTTCTCCTTTTAGTTTTGGAGCCTGTCCTGCCACTGGCTCTGTAGTCGAGGCTGGCCTCAAACTCACAGAGATCCTACTGCTTTTGCCCCCCCCCAACCCAGTGTTGGGATTAAAGACATTTGCCACCTTCTGTTTTGTATTGTTTTTCATTTTTGCTGTTGTTGTTTTTTGGTTTGTTTTGGTTTTCGGTTTTTTGAGACAGGGTTTCTCTGTATTGCTTTTGAGCCAGTTCTGGCACTAGCTCTGGAACCAAGACTGGCCTGAAAATCATAGAAATCGTCCTGTTCCTTGCCTTTCGGGACCCTCAGTTCTGAGATTAAAGACATGCACCACGTTTTTGTTTGTTTGTTTATGCTTTTTGAGACTGGATTTCTCTGTGCAGCTTTGGTTGCTGTCCTGACACTGGCTCTGAAGACCAGGCTGGCCTCGAATTCAAAGATATCCTCCTGACACTGTCTCTAGAATGTTGTGATTAAAGACCTATGCCAGCTTTGTTTTTTTGTTTGTTTGTTTGTTTTCTTTTGTTTTGTTTGATTTGCTTTTTTGGATCAGGTTTTTTTCTGTATTTTTTGGGAGCCTGTCCTGGCACTAGCTCTTTAAACCAGGCTGGCATCAAACTCACAGAAATCCACCTGCTTGTCCCTGTCCCCAAGTGCTGGCATCAAAGACTTGCCCCACCTTTTTTCTTTCACATTTTGAGACAGAGTGTCTCCATTTAGTTTTGGAGACTCTCCTGCACTTGATCTGTAGAACCAGGCTGGTCTCAAGCTCAAAGAGTTCCTCCTGCCTTTGCCTCCTCTTGTGTGCTGGAATGACAGACGTGTGCCAAGTAGTTTTTTTTTTTTTTGGCTTTTTGAAGAAGCTTTTCTCTGTGTATTTTTGGATGCTGTTCTGGCACTGGCTCTGAAGACCTGGCTGGCCTAGAACTCACAGATTTTACCTGCTTCTTGCCCCTCCCCCTCCCAGTGCTGGGATTAAAGACAGTCAACAGCTTTTTTTTTTTTTTTTTTTTTTTTGGCTTTTTGAGACATGGTTTCTCCATTTAGGTTGGGAGCCTGTCCTGGCTCTCCGTCAGGTGCAGCTACATATGTAGATTACTGGCTAATGATGACAGTTTGGTTGCACATTGGCTGTAAGTGTTCTGGGAAACGGAGCGCCGGTCCTCTAATACAGAGGCCTTTGCCTGAGGCCTGGCTTAAGGTCAAGCCCTCATGGTTCACAGAATGCCATCTTAGTGAGGAAGTGTTTAACAGGTAGCAAGAGGCGAGACCTCTCACCATCGAGTTCAGGGCTTTGAATGATATCCCTGATGGGGGGCCCAATAATTAAGAATAACTTCAGGGACATTTTTTGGGTTTGTCTCATACATTTTACCTAAATCTCTTCCAACCTTTTCCCAGGTCTGGGGAGCTATATCCGGTCCCGTTAAAATCAACCATGGACAAGCCTCATCAATAAAACAGAAAAAATGAACTAAATCTTTCTTTTTAACTCTTACTCCTTTCTCCCTGAGTGCGGTCTTGAATTCACTTATAAATTGCAACTCCTTAGACAATGTATGACCCATGATAATGGGACGGCAATGAAAAGGCGCCTTACCTCCTCCTGATGAAGTACACAAGTTACGCAGTCAGCAGGATCCTCCTTGTCCCGGGGTATCTGTTCGCTGTCCGACAGTTTAACCGTGCTTCAGGTCCCTGTTCGGGCGCCACTCGACCGGTCCAGCAGGTCCAGTTATTCAGGGTCTGAAGAGGTACTGCCTGAAAAGAATCATGGGCGGGAGAAAAGAAGGAGACCATACGAGCATAAGTTTTTGTCACGGTCTCATTTTATTGAAGAAGCAGTAAGACTTATATAGGAATGTGGCAAGGAGGGAGTGGGGAGGGAGGCGGGAACGGGGAGCGAGCTTGTAGTGGCCGCTGGCCTCTGGCGGTGGGGCTCCTGGGATGTGCACTGCATGCAACATGGAGGAGGAACTGAGGAGGGAGCAGGGAGTTAGTACATCTGGTGACTTGTGCAAACGGCTATCTAAAGAATGTCTGTTGCCCGAGAACCTCCTATGTTTCTTGTCCTCAGAGCTGCTTATCTCTTCCCGGAATAGAACAGCCAGTGGTAGCAGTTGCCAGGTGGCAAGTCCTTTAAGAGTCTGTAATTTTCCACTGCTCTGGGGTGGCCCCTTAACTTATGGCCCCCAACAACCTCCCACCCCCAATGCTGGGATTAAAGACATGCAACAGCTTTTTTTTTTCCTTTTTTGGCTTTTTGAGACGTGGTTTCTCCATTTAGGTTTGGAGCCTGTCATGGCACATCCTCTGTACACCAGGCTGGCCTCAAGCTCACAGAGATTCTCCTGCCCATGCCTCCCAAGTGCTGGGATTAAAGTCCTGTGGCAAGGTTTTTCTGTATTTTCTATTTTCTTGGTTTTTTTGAGACTTGGTTTTTCTGTATTACTTTGGACCCTGTCATGGCACTCACTCTGAAAACCAGACTTTGCTCGAACTCACAGAAATCAGCCTGATCCTGACTTCACCTCCACCCCAGTGCTGGTAATAAAGACATGTGCCACGTTTTTTGACATTAAGAGACAGGGTTTCTCCAATTAGGTTTGGAGCCTGTTCTGGCACTTCCTCTGTAGAGCAGGTTGACCTGAAACTCACAGATATCCTCCTGCTCCTGCCTACAGAATGCTGGGAATAGAGACATGTGCCACATTTTGTTTTGATTTTTGTTTTTGTTTTTTGTGCTTTTTTGTTTTGTTTCTTTTTTGGTGTTTTTTTTGTTTTTTGTTTTTTTGTTTTGTTTTTAGAGACAGGGATCCTCTGTATGGCTTTGGAGCTTGTCCGGTCACTAGCTCTGAAACCCAGGGTGGCCTCAAACTCACAGAAATCTGCCTGCTCCTTGCTCCCCCAACCCCCACGGCTGGGATTAAACACATGCAACACCTTTTCTATTCTTTTTGAGACATGGTTTCTCCATTTAGGTTTGAAGCCTGTCTTGGCACTTGCTCTGTAGACCAGACTGGCCTAAAATTCATAGAGATCCACCTGCCCCTGCCTTCAAAGTGCTGGGATTAAAATCAGTGCCAACTTTTTTTTTCCTATGTTTTTTTGAGCCAGTATTCTTCTGTACTGCTTTAGAGCATGTCTCCGCATTGAATCAGAAAGCCAGAATGTCCTCAAACTCACAGAAAGCTGACTGCTCCTGCCCTCAAACCCCGAGCCCTTAAGGGCTGGGATTGAAGAAATGCACCAACTTCATTGGCACGTTCAAGCATGGTTTCTCATTTTAGTTTTGGAGCCTGTCCAGGCACTTGCTCTGTTAACCAGCCTGGCCTCAAACTCAGAGAATTCCTCCTGACCCTGCCTCCCAAGTGCTGGGATTAAAGACCTGTGCACTTTTGTTTTGTTTTGTATTGTTTTCTATTATTATTTTTTTTTTTTTGGTTTTTTGAGACAGGGTGCCTCTGGTTTTCTTGGAACCTATCCTGGCACTAGCTCTGAATCCCAAAATAGCTGCAACATCACAGAAATCTGCCTGCTCATTGACCTCCTGACCCACAAGTGCTGAGATTAAAGATCTGTGCCATCTTTTCTTTTTTCTTTATGATTAATTTTTGGGGGCCTTTTTGAGACAGGGTTCCTCTGTTTTGCTTTGGAACCTGTCCTGGCACTAGCTCTGAAACCCAGAAAGGCCTGAAACTCACAGATATCCACCTGCCTCTTGCCCCTACTATCCAGTGCTGGGATTAAAGCCATGTGCCACATTTTTCTTTGGTATTTTGGGACACCATTTCTCCATTTAGTTTTGGAACCTGTCATGGCACATCCTCTGTATACAAAGCTAGCCTCAAACTCACAGAGATTCTCCTGCCCCTGACTCCCAAATGCTGGGATTAATGACCGGAGGCAAGGTTTTTCTGTTTTTAGTTTTTTCTTGTTTTCTTTTTCTTTTTTCTTTCTTTTTTCTTTTCTTTTCTTTTTTTTTTTTTTTGGCTTTTTGAGACATGGTTTCTCCATTTAGATTTGGAGCCTGTCCTGTCACAAGCTCTGACATCCAGGCTGGCCTCAAACTCACAAAGATTCTCCTGCCCCTGCCTCCAGAATGCTGGGATTAATGATGTTTGCCATTTTATTTTATGTTTTTTTTCTGTATTTTTTTATGAGACAGGTTTTTTCTTTTTTTTCCTGTTTTTTGAGACAGGGTTTTCCTGTATGCTTTGGAGCCTGTACTGCAGTAGCTCTGAAACACAGGCTGGCCTAAAACTCACAGAGATCCTCTTGCCCCTGCATCCCAAGTGCTAGGATTAAAGACCTGTGCCACATTTTTTTTATTGTTTTTATTTTTTTGGTTTTTTGGGACAGGGTTTTTCTGCATTGCTTTGGAGCTTTGCCTCCACTAGCTCTGGAAATCAGTCTGGCCTCAAACTCACGGAAATATTCCTGCTTCTTGCTCTCACTTCCCTCCTCCCATTGCTGGGATTGAAGACTTGGGGCACCTTTTTGGCATTTAGAAACAGGGTTTCTACATTTGGGTTTGGAGCCTGTACTGTCCCTTGATTTGTAGACCAGGCTGGCCTCAAACTCACAGAGATCTTCCTGCCTCTGCCTTGCAAGTGCTCGGATTAAAGACTTTTGACACCTTTTTTTTTTTTTTTGAAACCGTGTTTTTATTTATTGCTTTGGAGCCTGTCCTGGCACTAGCTCTGGACCCAGGCTGGACTCAATCACAGATATCCACCTGCTTCTTGGGCTTCTCCTGCCCTCCCCCCCGCCCCTCTCTGCTGGGAATAAAGGCATGCAAACATTTTTTCTTTAGCATTTTGAGACAGTGTTTCTCCATTTAGTTTTGGAGCCTGTCCTGGAACCAGCTCTGACACCCAGGCTGGCCTCAAACTCACAGAGATCCTCCTGCCCCTGCCTCCACAATGCTGGGATTAATGATGTGTGCCATGTTATTTTTGGGTTTCTTTTCTGTTTATTGTTTTTATGAGACAGGTTTTTCTATATTGCTTTGCTACCTGTCCTGGCACTAGCTCTGAAAACCTTGCTGGCCTAAACCTAACAGAGATCCTCCTGCCACTGCCTCCCATGTGCTGGTATTAAAAACTGTGCCAACAGTTTTTTCTTATGGTTTTTTTGAGCCAGGGATTTTCTGTATTGCTTTAGAGCCTGTCTTGGCACTGGTTCTGAAAACCAGAATGTCCTCAAACTCACAGAAATCTGACTGCTCCTGCCCTCAACCCCCATCACCCTCCAGTGCTGGAATTAAAGACATGTACCAACCTTTTTTGTCGTGTAGAAACACAGTTTTTCCTTTTAGGTCAGGGGACTGTCCTGGCACTTGCTCTCTAGACCAGCCTGGCCTCAAACTCAGAGAGTTTCTGCTGCCCCTGCCCCCCACGAAGTGGGATTAAAGACCTGTGCCACCTTTTGTTTAATTTCGTTTTCTTTTCCTTTTTGTTTATTATTTTGAGACTAGGTGCCTCTGTATTTCTTGGAGCCTGTCCAAGCACTACCTCTGAATCCCACCATCGCTTCAACATCAGAGAAATCTGCCTGCTCCTTGCCCCCCTTGCCCACAAGGGCTAGGATTAAAGATCTGTGGCATCTTTCCTTTTTTTCTTTATGATTTATTTTTGGGGGCTTTTTGGAGACAGGGTTCCTCTGTATTGCTTTTGAGCCTGTCCTGGCAGTAGCTCTGAAACTCAGTCTGGCCTCAAACTCACAAAGTTCCTCTTGCCCTTGCCTCCCAAGTGCTTGGATTAAAGACTTGTGCCAACTTTTGTTTTGTTTTGTTGTTTTTTTTTTGAGACAGGGTGCCTCTGTATTTCTTTGGAGCCTGTCCTGGCACTATCTCTGAATCCCACCACGGCTTCAACCTCACAGAAATTTTCCTGTTCCTTGCCCTCCCTGCCCCCACATGCTCAGATTAAAGATTTGTGCCACCTTTATTTTTTCTTTATGATTTTTATTTTTATTTTTTATTTTTTGTTCTTTGCGACAGGGCTTCTTTGTATTGTTTTGGAGCCTGTCCTGGCACAAGTTCTATAACCCAGCCTGGCCTCAAAATCACAGATATCCACCTGCTTCTTTCCCCTCATCCAGTGCTGGGATTAAAGCCATGTGCTACCTTTTTTCTTTGGCATTTTGAGACAACGTTTCTCCATTTAATTTTGCAGCCTGTCCTAGCATATTCTCGGAAGACCAGGGTCCACAAACTCACAGAGAGTCTCCTGATACTGCCTCCTGTGTGTTGGGATTAAAGACATATGCCACCTTTTGTTTCTTCTTTTTTTGTGTATGTTTTTTGAGACAGGGTTTTCCTGTATTGCTTTGGAGCCTGTACTACAGTAGCTCTGAAACACAGGCTGGCCAAAAACACAGAGAGATCCCCTTGCCCCTGCATCCCAAGTGCTGGGATTAAAAAGAACTCTGCCAACTTTTTTTGTTGTTGTTTTTTATTTTTCTTGGGGGGGCAAGGTTTTTCTGTATTTCTTTGTAGCCTTTTCTCCACTAGCTGTGGAAATCAGACTGGCCTCAAACGCACAGAAATATTTCTGCTCCTTGCCCTCACTTCCCTCCTCCCATTTCTGGGATTGAAGACATGTGGCACCTTTTTTGGCATTTAGAAACAGGGGTTCTACATTTGGGTTTGGAACCTGTACTGTCCCTTGATTTGTAGACCAGCTTGGCTCCAAACTCACGGAGATTCTCCTGATACTGCCTGGGTGTGCTGGGATTAAAGACTTGTGCCAACTCTAGTTTTTTCTTTTTTTTCCTGTTTTTTGAGAAAGGGTTTTCCTGTATTGTTTTGGAGCCTGTACTGCAGAAGCTCTGAAACACAGGCTGGCCTAAAACTCACAGAGATCCTCTTGCCCCTTCAACCCAAGTGCTGGGATTAAAGACCTGTGCCACCTTTTTGTTTATGTTTTTTTTGTTTGTTTTTGTGTTTTGGTTTTTTGGAACAGGGTTTTTCTACATTGCTTTGGAGCTTTGCCTCCACTAGCCCTGGAAATCAGACTGGCCTCAAACTCACAGAAATATTCCTGCTCCTTGCCCTCACTTCCCTCTTCCCATTGCTGGGATTCAAGACATGTGGCACCTTTTTTGGCATTTAGAAACAGGGTTTCTAAAATGGGTTTCGAGCCTGTACGATCCCTGGATCCCTGGAATTGTAGACCAGGCTTGCCTCAAACTCACAGAGATCCTCCTGCCCCTGCCTTGCAAGTGCTCGGATTAAAGACTTTTGCCACCTTTTTTATTTTTTATTTTTTCAAGCAGAGTTTTTATTTATTGCTTTGGAGCCTGTCCTGGCTCTAGCTCTGCAACCCAGGCTGGACTCAATCACAGATATCCACCTGCTTCTTGTGCTCCCCCCTCCCCCCCCCCCGCTACCTACCTTGTCCACTGCTGGGAATAAAGGCATGCACACCTTTTTTCTTTGGCATTTTGAGACAGGGTTTCTCCATTTACTTTTGGAGCCTGTCCTGGAACCAGCTCTGACACCCAGGCTGGCCTCAAACTCACAGAGATCCTCCTGCCCCTGCCTCCAGAATGCTGGGATTAATGAGGTGTGACACTTTATATTTGGTGGTTTTATGGGTTTTTTTTTTTTGGGGTTTTATTGATAGTGTTTTTCTGTATTAGTTTAGAGCCTGTCTTGCCACTGATTCTGTAACCCAGAATGTCCTCAAACTCACAGAAATCTGACTGTTCCTGCCCTCCACCCCAACCCCCCCAGTTGCTGGGATTAGAGAAATGCACCAACTTTTTTTTGGCATGTAGAGACACGGTTTCTCCTTTTAGGTTTGGAGCCTGACCTGGCACTTGCCCTGTAGACCAGCCTGGCCTCAAACTCAGAGAGTTCCTGCTACCCCTGCCTCCTATGTGCTGGGATTAAAGACCTGTGCCACCATTTGTTTTTCCTTTTTTTTTTTTTTTTTTTGAGACTGGGTGCTTCTGTATTTCTTGGAGTCTGTCCTGGCACTAGCTCTGAAACCCAGACAGGCCTCAAACTCATAGAAATCAGCCTGCTCCTTGCCTCCCCCCCCCCCAGTGCTGGTAATCACAAGTGCCAAATTTTTTGGGCTTTTGAGACAGATTTTCGCTGTGTTGTTTTGGATGTGTCCTGGTACTTGCTCTGAAGACCTGGCTGGCCTGGTACTCACAGATTCTGCCTGCTCCTTGCCCCCCCTTCTGGATTAAAGACATGCATCACCTTTTTGTTTTTTAGCATTTAGAAACAGGGCTTATTCTTTTTAATTTTGGCACCTGTCCTGGCACTTGCTCTGTAGACCAGGCTTGCCTCAAACTCGCAGAAATTCTCCTACCCTTGTCTCCCAAGTGCTGGGATTAAACACCTGTGCCACATTTTCATTTCTTTTTTTATTTTGTTTTTATTTATTTTTTTTTAGATAGGGTTTTTCTGTATTGCTTTAGAGCCTTTCGTGGCACTAGCTCTGAAACCCAGGCTTGCCTCAAACTCACAGATATCCTCCTGCCCCTGCCTCCCAAGTGCTGGAATTAAAGACCTGTGCCACCTTTTTTTTTCTTTATATTTTTTGTTTTTGTTTGTTTGTTTGTTTTTTGAGATTTTTCTGTATTGCTTTGTGCCTGTCCTGGCACTACATCTGAAAAACAGACTGTCCTCAAACTCACAGAAATCTGCCTGCACTTGCCCTCACTACCCCCCCTCCCAGTGCTAGGCTTAAAGATATATGCCACCTTTTTTTGGCATTTAGAGACAGGGTTTGTCTACTTAGGTTTGGACTCTGTCCTGGCGCTTGCTCTGTAGACCAGGCTGGCCTCAAACTCAAAGAGATCCTCCTGCACCTGTTCCAGAATGCTGGGATTGGAGATGTGTGGCAATGTATGTTATGTGTTTTTCTATTTTGTGTTTTGTTTTGTTTTTTTGTTTGTTTTTTGAGACAAGGTTCTTCTGCATTGCTTTGGAACCTGTTCTTGCACTAGCTCTGAAACCCAGACTGGCCTGAAACTCACAGAAATTTACCTGCTCCTTGCCTTCCCCTCCACAGTGCTGGGATTAAAGACATGTGCCAACTTCTATTTTTTTTTTGGGGGGGGGGGTTGAAACAGGTTTTCTCTGTGTAGTTTGGATGCTGTCCTGGCACTGTCTGTGAAGACATGGCTGGCATGGAAGTCACATATTCTTGCTGCTCCTTGCCCCCTACCAGTGCTAGGATTAAAGACATGGAACAACTTTTTTTTTTGGCTTTTTGAAACATGGTTTCTCCAATTATTTTTGGAGCCTGTCCTACACTAGCTCTGAAACCCAGACTGTCCTGAAACTCACAAAATCTGCCTGCTCATTGCCCTCCCTTCCCTCCTCCCTTTGCTGGGATTGGAGATATGTGACACCTTTTTTGGTATTTAGAGACAGGGTTTCTCCATTTAGCTTTGGAGCCTGTACTGTCACTTGTTCTGTACACCAGGCTGGCCTCAAAATCACAGAGATCCTCCTGCCACTGTCTCCCATGTGCTGGGATTAAGACCTGTGACACCTTTTCCTTTTTCTTTCTTTCTTTCTTTCTTTCTTTCTTTCTTTCTTTCTTTCTTCATTTTTTTTTTTTTTTTGGATTTTTGAGACAGGATTTTTCTGTATTGCTTTGGAGCCTGTCTGGCACTAATTCTGAAACCCAGGCTGGCCTCAGACTCACAGAAATCCACCTGCTTCTTGCCCCCGCCACCCAGTGCTAGAATTAAAGACAGGCACCACCTTTTTCTTTGGCATTTTGAGACAGCATTTCTCCATTTTGTAATGAAGCCTGTCCAGTCAGTTGCTCTGTAGACCAGGCTGGCCTCAAACTTACAGAGATCCTCCTGCCTCTGCCTTCTGAGTGTTGGGATTAAAGACATGTGCCAACTTTTGTTTTGTTTTGCATTTGTTTTTATTTTTATCTTTTGGTTATTTGAGACAGGGTTCCTCTGTATTTCTTTAGAGCCTGTCCTGGCACTGGCTCTGAATCCCAGCCTAGCTTCAACCTCACAGATATCTGCCTGCTCCTTGCCCACACTGCCTCCACAGTGTTGGGATTAAAGACATGGGCCTCCATATATATTTTTTTTTTTTTTTTGGTATTATGAGACAGGGTCTATCCATTTAGGTTTGGAGCCTCTACTGGCACTAGCTCTGAAACCCAGGCTGGTCTCAGATTCACAAAGACTCTCCTACCCCTGCCTCCCAAGTGCTGGGATTAAAGACCTGTTCCAAATTTTCTTTTTTTCCCCATTTTTTTGAGAAACGGTTTTCTGTATTGCTTTGTAGCCTGTCCAGGATTAGCTCTAAAACCCAGGCTGGCCTCAAACTCACAGAGTTCCTCCTGCCCGTGCCTCCCAAGTGCTGGGATTAAAGACCTGTGCCACCTTTTGTTTTATTTTGTTTTGTTTTCTTTTTTTTTTTTTTGGTTTTTAGAGACAGGGTGCCTCTGTATTTCTTGGAGTCTGTCCTGGCACTAGCTCTGAATGCTACCATGGCTTCAACATCACAGAAATCTGCCAGCTTTTTGCCCTCCCTGCCCACAAAGGCTGGGATTAAATATCTGTGGCACCTTTTCTTTTTTTGTTTATGATTTATTTTGGGGTGCTTTTTTGAAACAGGGTTCCTCTGTATTGCTTTGGAGCCTGTCCTGGCACTAGCTCTGAAACCCAGGCTGGCCTCAAACTCACAGATATCCACCTGCTTCTTGCCCGGATCGAATGCTGAGATTAAAGCCATGTGCCACATTTTTTCTTTGGAATTTTGAGACATCGTTTCTCCATTTAGTTTTGGAGCCTGTTTTGGCACATCCTTTGTACACTAGGCTGGCTTCAAACTCACCGAGATTCTCTTGCCCCTGTCTCCCAAGTGCTGGGATTAAAGACCTGTGGCAAGGTTTTTCTGTGTTTTGTTTTTTCTTGTTTTCTTTTTTCTTTTGGATTTTGAGACATGGTTTTAATGTATTACCTTGGACCCTGTCAGGCACTCACTCTGAAAAGCAGACTTTGCTGGAACTCACAGAAATCGGCCTGATCCTTACTTCACCCCACCCCAGTGCTGGGAATAAAGACATGTTCCCCCCTTTTTTTGGCATTTAGAGACAGGGTTTCTCCATTGAGGTTTAGAGCCTGTCCTGGCACTTATTCTGTAGATCAGATTGGCCTCAAAGTCACAGAGATTCTCCTGCCCCTGCCTACAGAATGCTGGGAATAAAGACATGTGCGACCTTTGGTTTTGAATTTTGTTTTTGTTTTTTGTGCTTCTTTGTTTTGTTTCTTTATTGTTTTTGTTTTTTTTTTTGTTTTTTTGTTTTTTTTTTTTTTTGGTTTTTTAGACAGGGCTTCTCTGTATTGCTTTGGAGCCTGTCCTGGCACCAGCTCTATAACCCAGGCTGGCCTCAAACTCACCGATATCCACCTGCTTCTTGCCCCTCATCCAGTTCTGGCACTAAAACCATATGCTACCATTTTTCTTTGGTATTTTGAGACAGTGTTTCTCCATTTAATTTTGCAACCTGTCCTGAGACTAGTTCTGAAACACAGGCTGGCCTAAAACTCACAGAGATCCTCTTGCCCTGAATCCCAAGTGCTGGGATTAAAGACATGTGCCACCTTTTTTTGTTTTATGCTTTTTGGTTTTGGTTTTCTCCAATTGCTTTGGAGCCTTTTCTCCACTAGCTCTGGAAATCAGACCTGCCTCAAACGCACAGAAATATTCCTGCTCCTTGCCCTCACTTCCCTCCTTCCATTGCTGGGATTGAAGACATGTGGCACCTTTTTTGGCATTCAGAAACAGGGTTTCTACATTTGGGTTTCGAGCCTGTACTGTCCCTTGATTTGTAGACCAGGCTGGCCTCAAACTCACAGAGATCCTCCTGCCCCTGCCTTGCGAGTGCTCGGATTAAAGACTTCGTGTTTTTATTTATTGCTTTTGAGCCTGTCCTGGCACTAGCTCTGCAACCCAGGCTGGCCTCAATCACAGATATCCACCTGCTTCTTGGGCTTCCCCTGCCCTCCCTCCCCCCCACCATGATGGGAATAAAGGCATGCAAACCTTTTTTATTTAGCATTTTGAGACAGGGTTTCTCCATTTACTTTTGAAGCCTGTCCTGGAATCAGCTCTGACACCCAGGCTGGCCTCAAACTCACAGAGATCCTCCTGCCCCTGCCTCCAGAATGCTGGGATTAATGATGTGTGACACTTTATATTTGGGGGATTTATGAGTTTTGTTTTTTTTTTTTTGGTTTTATGAGATAGCGTTTTTTCTGTATTGCTTTAGAGCCTATCTTGGCACTGGTTCTGTAACCCAGAATGTTCTCAAACTCACAGAAATTTGACTGTTGCTGCCCTCCACGCCCAACCCCCTCAGTTGCTGGGATTAAAGAAATGCACCAACTTTTTTTTGCATGTAGAGACACGGTTTCTCCTTTTAGGTTTGGAGCCTGACCTGGCACTTGCCCTGTAGACCAGCCTGGCCTCAAACTCAGAGAGTTTCTGCTGCCCCTGCTTCCCACGTGCTGGGATTAAAGGCCTGTGCCACCTTTTGTTTTATTTTGTTTTCTTTTCTTTTCCTTTTAATTTTTTGAGACTGGGTGCCTCTATATTTCTTGGAGTCCGTCCTGGCACTAGCTCTGAAACCATTCTGGCCTCAAACTCACAGAAATCTGCCTGTTCCTGGGTAGGGGTGGGGGAAGAAGCATGCAGATTTCTGTGAGTTTGAGGCCACTCTGGGTTTCAGAGCTAGTGCCAGGACAGGCTCCAAAGCAATACAGAGGAACCCTGTCTCAAAAAACAAAACAAAAAACAAAACAAAACAAAACAAAACAAAAACAAAAACAAAAAAAAGGTGGCACAGGTCTTTAATCCCAGCACTTGGGTTGAAGGGGCAAGAGGATCTCTGTGAGTTTGAGGCCAGCCTGTATTTCAGAACTAGTGCCAGGACAGGCTTCAAAGCAATACAGGAAAACCCTGTCTCAAAAAACAGAAAAACAAAACAAAACAAAACAAAACAAAAGGTAGCACATGTCTTTAATACCAGCACACAGGAGGCAGGGTCAGGAGAATCTCTGTGAGATTGAGGCCAGCCTTGTCTACAGAGCATGTGCCAGGACAGGCTGCCAAATTAAATGGAGAAATGCTGTCTCAAAATGCCAAAGAAAAAAGGTAGCACATGGCTTTAATCCCAGAACTGGATGGGGGCAATAAGCAGGTGGATATCTGTGAGTTTAAGGCCAGCCTGGGTTATAGAGGTAGTGCCAGGACAGGCTCCAAAGCAATACAGAGAAGCCTTGTCTCAAAAAAAAAAAATAAAAATCATAAAGAAAAAAGAAATGCTGGCATTTTAGGGAGGTTTTCTCTGTGTAGTTTTGGATGCTGTCATGGCACTTGCTCTGAAGACCAGGCTGGGCTCAAACACAGACAGATTCTCCTGCATCTGCCTCCCATGGGCTGGTATTAAGATATGTGCCATTTGTTTTGTTTTGTTTTGGTTTTTTGATTTTTTGAGAAAGGGTTCCTCTGTATTTATTTGGAGCCTGTTCTGGCACTATCTCTGAAACTCAGGATGGTCTCAGATTTCAGAAATCTGCCTGTGCCTGCCCTCCCACCCTCTCTGTGCTGGGATTAAAGACATTTGCCACCTGTTATTTTGGCATTTTGAGACATGGTTTCTCCATTTATATATGGAGCCTTCCTCGCACATGCTCTGTAGACCAGGCTGGCCTCAAACTCACAGAGATCCTCCTGCCACTGTCTCCAGAATGCTGTGATTAAAGGCCTGTGCCAGCTTTTATTTTTTGTTTGTTTGTTTTGTTTTTGGGTTTTTGAGACAGGGTTTTCTGTATTGGTTTGGAGCCTGTCCCTGCACTAGCTCTGAAACCAGAGCTGGCTTCAAACTCACAGCGATCCTCCTGCCCTGACTCCCATTGCTGGGATTAAACCTGTGCCACCAGTATTTTGTTTTTTGTTTTTCGGTTCTTTTTGTTTGTTTGTTTGGTTGTTTTTGGTTGTTTGAGACATGGTTTTTCTGTCTTGCTTTGGATCATGTCAGGGCACTTGCTCTGAAAACCAGACTTTCCTCAATCTCACAGAAATATGCCTGGTCCTGCCCTTATTCCCCCACAAGTGCTATGATTAAAGACATGTGTGGAGAGCTGCCATGCACTGCGCCAGAAGATGGTGCCGGTTTCTGCCTTCCACCATCCGGAGGGTGAGCGCTATCTGGAATAAACAACTCCCTATTTGGCTTGGTCTAAGATTCAAACTTGCATCAGCAAATGTGAGCCTATCCGCCTTAGCCATGTGGCATTCTGGGGCTGGCTGGCAAGAGTGCTTTTAAGCTGTGGGGGGCCTTTCCCCCAGGTCAGAAGATTGTTTCAGTTTTCTGAGTAAACTGCTTAAGGAAGAGTCTCAGCTTTGCATCTTCCTTGCTGGTCAAGGCAGTTGCGACAAGTGGTGGCCCTTACAGGGAATTCCTCCTCTGAAGAGACTCAGAACCTTCTGCAGCCAGGGCAGTGCACTGCTAAGTCCCAGGTAAGAGGGATAAAATTAAGGGCCCGTGAAGAGGGCGGAAAATCTATGGACCATGACTAGAGCGGTGATAGTTTTCCTTTCTCTGTAGGTAAAGAGAAAGGGAGAAAAAAAAGCAATTGGAGGGCTGGAGAGGTGGCTCAGAGGTTAAGAGCACTGACTGTTCTTCCAGAGGCCCTGAGTTCAATTCCCAGCAACCACATGGTGGCTCACAACCATCTGTAATGAGATCTGGTGCTCTCTTCTGGCCTGTAGGCATACATACAGGCAGAATACTGGATACATAATAAATAAATAAAATCTTAAAAAAAAAACAAACAAACGAGCAAAATTTTATGGACCGAGACTAGAGCGGTGATAATGTTTTCCTTTCTCCGTAGATAAAGAGAAAAGAGGGGGAAATTTTGTGTTGTGCTAAATATGGGTACGTCGATCTTGCACCCAATTTTTGTGGCCCTAAATGAGTTGCTTCGCTTGAAGGGCTTAAAACTAAAATGAAGCACCCTAGATAATTTTTTAGAGCAGGTGGACATAATAGCACCCTGGTTTGCAAACACTGGACAGCTTACAGTCCCTTCATGGGAAAAATTGGGGAGGCTATTGGACCACTGAAAACGAAATTTCCTACTTTAGGATGTCTTCATTATATGGATGACATATTATTGGCTGCTAAGGAAGAAAAAATGTTAGAGAAGGCCTATGTAAAATTAGTAAAGTTGCTTGAAAGAAAAGGGCTATTTATTGCCCCTGAAAAGGTTCAGAAAGAAAAAAATTGTAAACTATTTGGGAACAAAGATTAGTGAGAACCGTATTATTCCACAAAAGGTCGAATTGAGGAAGGACAATTTGAAGACCCTAAATGATTTTCAAAAATTATTAGGAGATATAAATTGGATTAGGTGTTATTTGAAGCTACCGAATTATGAGTTGAAAACTTTGTATAATGTGTTGAATGGGGATTCAGCTCTAGATTCCCCTAGATAGTTGATTTCCAAAGCAAGAAATGCCCTACAAAAGGTAGAGGAAAGATTACAAAGTGCCTTTCTACAGAGGTGTAAAGAAGGACAAGCCATCACTATGTGTATTCTTCCTACATATTATCAACCTACAGGCTTGCTTTGGCAAGAGGGGCCGCTGCTATGGATATACACTAAAATATCTCCTGCTAAATCCATTGAGTATTATCCCACTGCCGTGGCAAAATTGGCCTTAAACGGGATCCAGCAATGCTTACAAAATTTTGCCATAGCCCCCAATATGATTGTGGTGCCTTATTCCAGTCATCAAGTTAATATTCTTTGTGTCACAATTGATGATTGGGCCACCCTGCAGTGTGGATTTGATGGAGATATAGACTATCATTATCCTAAACATCCATTATTGGGGCTTTTTAGGGAACATCCCATGATATTTCCAAGGATAACCTCATCTCAACCAATTGTGGAAGCCCTGAATGTGTTTACTGATGGTTCTAAGACAGGTTGTGGAGCCTATATGATTAAGGGGCATAAGCCTGTGTTACACCAATTTCAACCTGGCTCCCTTCAGATTGTGGAATTAAAAATAGTATTAGTTTTTAAGGCCTGTCCTTTTGCCTTTAATTTACTTTCAGATTCAGCTTATGTTGTTAATGCTGTTAAGACATTGGAAGTGGCTGGGCCTATAAAGAGTGCCAGTCCAGTTTGCCTTTTATTTCAACAACTTCAAAATTTAATTTGGCAAAGGAAAGCTTGTTTCTTTGTGCAACATATAAGAGCTCATACAGGTCTGCCAGGACCATTAAGTGAAGGTAATGATAAGGTCGATCAGTGGACCAGAATGGAATGTATATTTTTGAGCTCCACCTTGGAAAAGGCAAGAGATTTTCATAGGACCTTTCATGTGAACGCTAGGGCACTACAACAGAAATTTCATTTCTGTCGAGCTGATGCTCGACAAGTGGTCCTAGATTGCCCTCAATGTGTAATTTTTCAACATCCACCCAATGTAGGAGTGAATCCAAGAGGTCTACTCCCTTTGAGAGTGTGGCAAATGGATGTGACACATATATCTGAATTTGGAAGTCAAAAATATGTAAATGTGTCTGTGGACACCTGTTCAGGCGTCATGCACGCCACGCCTCTAACAGGAGAAAAAGCACACAATGTTGTCACTCATTGCCTGGAAGCTTGGCCTGCTTGGAGTAAACCCCAACAGTTAAAAACTGATAATGGGCCAGCTTATATGGCTCAAACTTTTGCTTCATTCTGTCAGCTCATTGAGGTGCAGCTTCTCCATGGATTGCCGTATAATCATCAAGGCCAAGGCATTGTTGAACGTGCCCATCGCACGTTAAAGGAATGTCTGCAAAAACAAAAAGGAGGAATAGGCCACAGCCATACTCCTAAGGAGAGGCTATCTCTGGCTGGCCTTCAACTCACAGATTTTGCCTGCTTCTTGCCCTGCTCCCCCCCTCCACCCCCATGCCATGTGCTGGGATTAAAGACATGGAACACCTGTTTTTTTTGTTTTTTTGCTTTTTTGAGACATGGTTTTTTCATTTAGTTTTAGAGCCTGTCCTGCCACTTGCTCTGTAGTTGAGGCTGGCCTCAAACTCACAGAGATCCTACTGCTTTTGCCCTGCCCCACAAACCCAGTGGTGGGATTAAAGACACTTGCCACCTTCTGTTTGTATTGTTTTCTTCTTATTGTTGTTGTTGTTGTTTGTTTTGGTTTGATTTTTGGTTTTTTGAGACAGGTTTCCTCTGTATTGCTTTGGAACCTGTCCTGACACTAGCTCTGAAACCAAGACTGGCCTGAAACTCATAGAAATCGGCCTGCTCCTTGCCTTCCAGGCCCCTCAGTGCTGAGATTAAAGACATATACCACATTTTTGTTTGTTAGTTTGTTTCTTTGTTTTGCTATTTGAGACTGTATTTTTCTGTGCAGTTTTGGATGCTGTGCTGACACTGGCTCTGAATACGAGGCTTGCCTGGAATTAAAAGATATCCTCATGCCACTGCCTCCAGAATGCTTTGTGCCAGCATTTTTTTTTTTTTGGTTGGTTTAGTTTGGTTTGATTTGGTTTTTTGGGACAGGTTTTTTTCTGTTTTTGTTGGGAGCCTGTCCTGGCACTACTTCTGAAACTATGCTGGCATCAAACCCACAGAGATCCTCCTGCCACTGCCTCTTCAATGCTGGGATTAAAGACCTTTGCCACTGTTCTTTTGGGATTTCATTTTTGGGTTCTTTTTTATTTTGGTTTTTTGAGACATGGGTTTTCTGTATTCCTTTAGAGCCTGTCCTGGCTCTGGCTCTGAAATCCAAGCTGTCCTCAAACTTACAGAAATCGGCCTGATCCTGCCCACACTCCTCCCCACATACCAGTGCCGGGATTAAAGACATGTGTCAACTTTTTTTGGCATTTAGAGACAGGGTTTCTCCATTTAGATTTGGAGCCTGTCCTGGCACTTTGTCGAAGACTAGGCAGGCCTCAAACTCACAGAGTTCCTCTTGCTAATGCCTCCCATGTGTGGTGAAGACCTGTGCCACATTTTGTTTTGTTTTGTTTTGTTTTGTTTTGTTTTTTGGTTCTGTTGGTTTCTTGAGACAGGGTTCTTCTGTATTTCTTTGGAGCTAGACCTGGCACTAGCTCTGAAACCCAGGCTGGCCTCAAAAAAAAATGAGTTCCTCTTGCCCCTGCCTCCCAAGTGCTAGGATTAAAGACGTGTGCCACCTTTTGTTTTGTTTGTTGCTTTTTTGAGACAGGGTGTCTCTGTATTTCTTTGGAGCCTGTCCAGGCACTATCTCTGATTCCCACCACGGCTTCAACCTCACAGAAATTTTCCTGTTCCTTGCCCTCCTTGCCCCCACATGCTCAGATTAAAGATTTGTGCCACCTTTATTTTTTCTTTATGATTTTTTTTTAATTTTTAATTTTTTGTTCTTTGAGACAGGGCTTCTCTGTATTGTTTTGGAGCCTGTCCTGGCACAAGCTCTATAACCCAGCCTGGCCTCAAAATCACAGAAATCTACCTGCTTCTTTCCCCTCATCCAGTTCTGGGATTAAAGCCATGTGCTACCTTTTTTCTTTGGCATTTTGAGACAGCGTTTCTCCATTTAATTTTGCAGCCTGTCCTAGCATATGCTCGGTAGACCAGGGGTCCACAAACTCACAGAGATTCTCCTGATACAGCCTCCTGTGTGCTGGGATTAAAGACATGTGCCTCCTTTTGTTTCTTCTTTTTATGTGTGTGTGTGTTTTGAAACAGGATTTTCTTGTATTGCTTTGGAGCC